>NC_135235.1:405990578-406290578 GCF_051348905.1 Ranitomeya variabilis | reverse complement strand
TTAATGGTAGCATTTTTTTCGCGGTTTTATAGCGTTTTTATAGCGAAAAACCGGCAAAAAAACACGAAAAATATGCTACGTGTGCACACAGCCTCATTTGGATTGTGAATGCAGAATTAAAAACCTGAGAATGTCAAAGAAGCGTCACATTAAATCAGCTGTATTTGAACATTTCACCATCACTCAAGATAGAAAACATTATGTCTGTCAGTGTATGACAAATGATCCAGATGAAAAATATGCTGTGAAGCCAAGATCAGTGCATATTCAGGCAAAGAAAAAAATGCTCCTACCAGAGCTTCTAATCTAAAGAGACATTTACAGCGCTTTCATCCAGAAGTACTGAAAGCAGTGGATGGGAAAGACTGCATCCAAACCAATGAACCAGTGCCCAGCTCTTCCAGGCAAACAAAGGAGAAGAGAACTTTGCAGCCATCAGTTGCAAGATATTTTGTCAGTGACAAAGTTACTGTGACAATGACAGTAGATACCTTTAAAAAACAGATCATAGAGCTTGTTGTAAAGAGTAGTGTGCCTATTTCATTATTTCACGACCAGCTTTTATGTGTCTGAATGGGGAAATGGCCCGCAAGCTTGGTGTTTCTCTGGAGAGAGTATTAGAAAATTGGTAATCGAAGAAGCTTTTAAACAAAAGGAAGAACTTAAGAAAACTCTCAAGGGACGCTTTCTGTTTCTTAAAATGGATGCCTGCACACGTCACAGAGTGAACTATTTTGCCATCAATGTCCGATTTGTTTGTGACAAAAATGAAATAGTTACCAAGACATTGGCAGTAAAAGACATCAAAGCTCATCACACCAGTGAGTTTCTCCAGGTCTTGGTGGAAAAGGTTCTGCAAGACTATGAACTTAAAAAAGAGCAAGTTCTTTCTGTCGTAACTGACAATGCTTCAAATATAAGTACTATTAAGCTAATGAATGAGAGTAATGATGGTGACCAGCAGCTAGAAGAACATTCTGGGTCCACAGACACAGAAATGTTTGAAATAGAGGAACACAGTATTGTAAGTGAGGAGCAAACTGAAGTTGCTTCAGATGAACAGCAACATTATAGTTTAGAGGATCTTGTTGAAACTGTGTCAATACGTTCTTTCATTCATCACATGCGCTGTGTTGTGCATACGCTACAGCTGGCTATAAGAGACAGTCTGCAAGAAGGACATGCTGCTGCACTGATTGGCAAGGTGAGAAAATTGGCTACTGTTGCCAGAACCCCTAAAGTTGATTCAATTTGTCATGTTGGACGCTATTCACACCAGGGCGTCCGACAGACAGCGGTAATTCCACATTCGTCCACTATACGCTCAGTGGCGCCGGCTAGACTTTATCCAGGTTTTCCGGGGTTAATCTAGCTGGTAATCGGGTTGGAGGCTGGGTCATGCCCATGGCCTTTAAATAGTCATTCTGGACTTTGGGCGTCGCCGATTATAGCTTGTGTCTTGTGCCTGGTGATCTCGGTCTGGAGTGGTGGTGTAGGAGAAGTAATATCGTATCTCGTGGTGTATTATCCTTTGTCATATTTCTCCTTCCTATATTTGTATTTATTTTGCCCTGTACACATTATAGTGTTTTCCTGTGTGTCTGTGGCGTGGTGCGTTTTTAGTTTTCCCTGTCTGTGCTTTCTGTAGGGGTTGGTGTGTGGTCTTATCACTGGGTGGCGGGTGGAGGTTTCAGCATAGGACTGAAACAGGAGTCAGGGTCAGGCCTGGCGGCCCAGACAAGCACACCATCAGTGTAAATTCTGGGAGAGGGACAGACAGGGTTTTCCCTAGTCTTAGGGATATCGCAGGGGCCCGGGTAATCAGCTGTAGTCTACCCAGTACCCGCGTGACACAATTTTGAAGAGACGTGCTGGAAAAGGGGCAATTATTGATCAAGCCACACGATGGGGCAGTACATACTTAATGATTCAGCGCTTGGTTGAACTGAAAACCTTTCTTGTAGACATGGCTAACCCTCAACTGACGCTAAATGGAAGTCAGTGGAATCAGGTGACTGAGCTGGAAAAATTGCTAGAGCACCCATTTACAGTGACTAAAAAATTACAAGCAGAGGACTTAATTCCAGGTATTTTCTTAAAGGAGTGGAAGAACCTGATGTTTTGCCTGTCCCAAAGAGGAGGGTTAATTGTAAGTGGCATTGCTACATCAATGAAACGGAGAGAGGAGCTACTATTACAAAATAACATTCTTTTGGCAGCTGTTTTAACAAAAAACACTCCAAAACATCACTAGTATTTTGTTGCACCACCTCTGGCTTTTATAACAGCTTGCAGTCTCTGAGGCATGGACTTAATGAGTGTCAAACAGTATTCTTCATCAATCTGGCTCCAACTTTCTCTGATTGCTATTGCAGATCAGCTTTGCAGGTTGGAGCCTTGTCATGGACCATTTTCTTCAACTTCCACCAAAGATTTTCAATTGGATTGAGATCCGGACTATTTGCAGGCCCTGACATTGACCTTATGTGTCTTTTTTTCCAGGAATGTATTCACAGTTTTTGCTCCATGGCAGGATGCGTTATCATCTTGAAAAATGATTTCATCATCCCCAAACATCCTTTCAATTGATGGGATAAGAAAAGTGTCCAAAATATCAATATAAACTTGTGCATTTATTGAAGATGTAATGACAGCCATCTCCCCAGTGCCTTTACCTGATATGCAGCCCCATATCATCAATGACTGTGGAAATTTGCATGTTCTCTTCAGGCAGTCATCTTTATAAATCTCATTGGAACGGCACCAACAGAAGTTCCAGCATCATCACCTTGCCCAATGCAGATTCGCGATTCATCACTGAATATGACTGTCATCCACAGACCACGACTGCTTTTTGTTAGCCCATTGTAACATTTTTTTCTGCTTAGGTGTTAATGATGGCTTTCGTTTAGCTTTTCTGTATGTAAATCTTATTTCCTTTAGGCGGTTTCATACAGTTCGGTCACAGATGTTTACTCCAGCTTCCACCCATTCGTTCCTCATTTGTTATGTTGTGCATTTCCTGTTTTGGAGACCTATTTATTTAAGTTTCCGGTCTTGACGCTTTGATGTCTTCCTTGGTCTACCAGTATGTTTGCCTTTAACAACCTTCCCATGTTGTTTGTATTTGGTCCAGATTTTAGGCACAGCTGACTGTGAACAACCAACATCTTTTGCAACATTGCGTGATGATTTAGCCTCTTTTAAAAGTTTGATAATCCTCTCCTTTGTTTCAATTGACATATCTTGTGTTGGAGCCATGATTCATGTCAGTCCATTTGGTGCAACAGCTCTCCAAGGTCTGATCACTCCTTTTTAGATGCAGACTAACGAGCAGATCTAATTTGATGCAGGTGTTAGTTTTGGGAATGAAAATTTACAGGGTGATTCCATAATTTTTTCCCTCATAATTGAGTGACTCCATAATTTTTACCCTATGCTTGGTTAAAAAAAGTAACCATTACTGACTACCACATTTTTTGTTCTTGATTTCTTTTAGTGTTTCTTAAAGCCAGAAAGTTGCCATTTGAAATGACTTTAGTTTTGTGCCATGTCCGTGATCTGCTTTTTTTTTTTCTACAAAGTTAAACAGCTGATTAAACATCCTCCAAGGCCGGTGGTTACATAATTTTTGCCAGGGGTTGTATAACAATGATGTTCCGGACGCAGTTGCCACAGCGACTGCTGTCTCATACCACAGTGAGCCTACTAGTGTATTTTTCTTCTCTTCTGATATCTGTAACCTTGCTGATGAAAGTATGGATGGTAGACAGAAACGTCATTGTTATTTTACGTTGCACAATTTTGGATTGCAAAAAATAAACTTTTTTGGCTTCTTAATCTGTATACCAACTAGTGGTGAGTCTCATACTATTCTCTTGTACACATATTCTCATGCAGATTTATGTCTGGCCTGTAGAACTTAACAGCTCATTTACGTATAAGAAATATATGAATTTCTCTGGAATAAGACATCAGATTACAGATACTTTCATATCATTTTGTCAACTCCCTAAGACCTACATGCCCATATACGGTAGATGGTTTAGGCGAGTTGATCTTACTGACAGATTCTCTTTAAAGAGAACAAGAACGAGCACGACACAAAATTTTCCCTTATACATTACACTTATGCAATTTTTGACGTATGAGATTTCACTCAGAAATAGTATATAATTAAATATCCAAAGAAAACTGAAGGTAGAAAGTCTTACAGACAACCAGCAACTGTATACATGAGGTGACATTTATGTAAGGCTGGTTTCACACTTGCGTTTTTTGCCGCTGCGTTTTAGCGCTAAAAAACGCATGCGTTTTTTTTCTATACTTAGCATGCGTTTTGACGCGTTTTCGGCATCATTTTTTGATGCGTGCGTTTAGTTGCAGAAATGCAACCTGTAGTAATTTCTAGCGGCGTTTTTTTGCCGCAAAAAAACCCGCATGCGTTTATTCGCGGCAAAAAAATGTATTGCTGTCTATGTAAATGCATGCGTTTTTAAGCACATGCGTTTGCATGCATTTTTAAACGCATGCGTTTCTATAGAAAAACACAAGAAAACACACAAAAAAAAGCAAGAAAACCCTAACCCTTGGGTTCCTAGGTATCCTAACCCTAAGGTTAGGATCCCTAGTAACCCTAGGGATCATTCTTAACCCTAACCCTAGGGATCCTAACACTAACCCTTAGGGTTAGGATCCTAACCCTTAGGGTTAGGATCCCTAGGGTAACAGTTAGGGTTAGTAACCCTAGGAATCCTAACCCTAACCCTAGGGATCCTAACCCTAACCGTTAGGGTTAGGATCCTAACCCTTAGGGTTAGGATCCCTAGGGTAACGGTTAGGGTTAGTAACCCTAGGAATCCTAACCCTAACCCTAGGGATCCTAACCCTAACCCTTAGGGTTAGGGTTAGGATCCTAACCCTTAGGGTTAGGGTTTGGGTTAGGGTTAGGATCCCAAGGGTTAGGGTTAGGATCCCAAGGGTTATGGGTAGGGGTAGGGGTAGGGTTAGGGTTTGGATCCCTAGGGTTATGGTTAGGGGTAGGGTTAGGGTTTGGATCCCTTTATCACCTTGATGGTGGGGGGTGGCTTATCAGCGACCTGGTGACCAGGACATTCTTCTAATAAAAAGCTACCCCTAACCCTAACCCTAGGGATCCTAACCCTAACCCTAGCTAATTCTATTAATAGTGGGTTTTCTAGTTGATTTTGATGATTGGCAGCTGTCACACACTTCTCAGCATGCGTTTCAAAAACGCAAACGCAGGAAAAAACGCATGTAAACGCGTCAAAACGCCGCTTTTTTTTTCTGCATGCAAAAACGCATGCGCCTAAAAAACGCAGCGTTTGCATGCGTTTACATGCGTTTTTTCACCACCTGTGTTTTTTTTTAAAATGCTGCAGATCAAAACGCAAGTGTGAAACCAGCCTTAGCCATCCATTTTCTGTTGGTTTAGTCTATCAGTCTGATAGTGCTCTGATGCGAGCTGGAAAAACGCTTCTGCTTTACAATATTTTTTACAATGTTAAAATCTTACTAAACATGTATTAAAGGGACTCTGTCACCTGAATTTGGAGGGAACAATTTTCAGCCATAGGGGCGGGGTTTTCGGGTGTTTGATTCACCCTTTCCTTCTGGCTGCAATATTGGATTGAAGTTCATTCTCTGTCCTCTGTAATACATGCCTGCACAAGGCAATCTTGCCTTACGCAGGCGTGTACTATGGAGGACAGAGAATGAACTTCAATCCAATATTGCAGCCAGCATGCAGCCAGCGGGTAAGGAAAGGGTGAATCAAACACCCGAAAACCCCACCCCTATGGCTGAAAATTGTTCCCTCCCAATTCATGTGACAGAGTCCCTTTAATCCCTCCAGTTTTGTATGTTTCAGAAATCAATGACTGCAGCATGGGGCTTTGTGTGTAAGATTATCAGGACAAAGTAATTAATTTAAAGGTAACCTGATGGAGGATACATGCTACCCCATCTACCATCAGCAGGTATCAGACACTGGCTGCATGATTGCAATCATGTTTTATTGAAATGTGATGTTTAAAGTAAAACATACCTTTTCGGCTAGTCACCCATGCAGCTTTTAAAGTATTTTTCTCTGAAACACTGCATTGTTTTTGAGTGAAACAGGCACTGGCTGTATGATTTCAGCCAAGTATGATACATTCTGTCTATTCATCTGGCAGTATGTATCTGCCATCTAGTTCACTTTAAGAGGACAATTGCTTTCAGCTGGTATCCTTGCACACAGTGCCCCCCTGCTGCCGGTGTTGATTCTGTCACTGGGCTGTAGCTTGCTATACTGGACTGATTAATAGGTGATAGTATTTCATTAAGTCAGTGAAATCAGAACTTATTTTTTGTCCACAGGTCAAAAATCGTAAGATGCAAGGCTCAGGAGAACAAACATCTGGGAAAAGACAAAGTAAATGACAAAGCACGTCATTATTTCTGGCACATCAACTTAGGTTGTATGTATTCACTGGTGTTAAGATTAGGTTTCACGATGATATATATGTGATCTGCCTACAGGTAGTAATTCAACTAATGACAAGGATGTGTGGCTGTTAAAAAGGCAAAATGCAGTTCCCCTTCACACTGCCGTTTTACAGCATATTGAGGCTTGTTTGACCGTTGCAGAGATGTAAGTTATATTAATTTATAAATATTCTATACTGTGCACTTTGCCATATGTTCTAATGATGGTTGCAGGTCTGACAATAATTTGATTGATCCAATTACACCATATTTTCCAGACAATATGATTCACCAGAACATAAGACACATCTAAGTTTTAGAGGAGGAAAATAGGGAAAAGAAAATTTAAAGCAAGAAAAAATGTGGTAAAATAATTCATAACATGTCTGCTGTCACTTTTATGGCAGATATCTGTTGCTGGAGGGCCACATCAGTTGTCGTGCCCATGGGAATTGCAGCTTCAGTGACCGGCGGTAACCTTTATGACATCTCCACTCGTCACTGAAGATGCACTCTCAGCAGCTCAGTGTCTCCACGGTTTCGGCCTGAACGGTCGCATCATGCCACCGTTCAGTTTCAAAATCAGATGTCGCACAGATGGATTACGGTGTGGGACAGTATGGATTATCTTCACGTCGGACAGATGAGGGATATGGTTGTTTTTTTTTTTTACTTATTTTTTTACTGGGGACATGGGCTTCAATGGGTTTTAGTTGGAAAGGTTAGTATAACTTTGTTTTTTATTTTTAAAATAAATGTGTAAAACAGTGTGAGTTTCATTTCAAATACAGGATTTTATCCTTGCTGTTTATTTCCAAACTTACTATGGGGGAAGATAGTAGTCTTTATAGATGGGTTTCCATTACTAACCCCTTGGTTTGATGTCAGCTGCCGATACAAAGCTGACCTCAACCCCAAGTCTATCACCCCACTTGCAACCGCCACAGGGCAAGTGGGAAGAGCAAGGCCAAGTGCCAGATTTGTTGCATCTTATGGATGCGCCATTTCTGGGGCGGCTGAGGGCTGATGTTGGTAGCCTGGGAGGGGGGCAATATCTCTGGCCCCTTCCCAGGCTATTAATATGAGCCCAAAGCTGTCTGTTTATACTTTGCTGATTTGAATTTACAAGGGGACCCTGCGTAGTTTTTTTTTCTGGTAGCTGTGAGCTGCTATTAACCCCTTTACCCCCAAGGGTGGTTTGCTTGTTAATGACCAGGCCAATTTGTACAATTTTGATCACTGTCCCTTTATGAGGTTAAAACTCTAGAACGCGTCAACGGATCCTGGTGATTCTGACAATGTTTTCTTATGACATATTGTACTTCATATTATATTTTACCAATATTACGTAGTGGTAAAATTTCTTTAATATGACTTGCGTTTGTGAAAAAAATGGAAATTTGGCGAAAATTTTGAAAAGTTCGCAATTTTCCAACTTTGAATTTTCATGCCCTTAAATCACACAGATATGTCATGCAAAATATTTAATAAGTAACATTTTCCACATGTCTAATTTACATCAGCACAATTTTGGAACCATTTTTTTTGT
This sequence comes from Ranitomeya variabilis, assembly GCF_051348905.1. Lineage (NCBI taxonomy): Eukaryota > Metazoa > Chordata > Amphibia > Anura > Dendrobatidae > Ranitomeya > Ranitomeya variabilis. The sequence goes on along the minus strand of NC_135235.1, from coordinate 406,282,540 downwards.
TAGGGAGTTATAAGGGTTAAAAGTTGAGCAGCTATTTCTCATTTTCTCTTCGCCACGACAGCACCCACTTGAGAGGGGATCCGCCCCTAGGAACAGGAAACCCTATGGAGAGATAAAAGGGGCGGTCCCCCTCGCTCCCACAGTTGGTTTCCTGTTCCTACGGGAGACCCTTGGAGAAGAGGATGCCCAGCCTGGATGCCGCTTGCGCAGTTTACCTTTATGGGACGGCAAGGGCTCCAGATGCTGGAAGCAGCGTCGGGGGTCCTATGGCAGCTTCCCCCCTCTGCTGGCAGAGACTGTGAGGCCAGGTCCGGGGAGTCGCCTGGCTCATGGAGATCCACCCAGCAGACCTGCAAGGACCAAATCGCTGGGGTAAGGAGATCCTGCGGCGCCATCCCTCATGGTGCGCAGGCAGCGTGGGTCCGGTATATTATCCCCCGGAAGCAGATCGCAACTTCCGGGGTGAAACAGGAGGAGGACGGCGCCTGCGCTGATGCTGGTGGGAGCGCAGGCGCATACTGAATAGCCGCGACCCGGATGTAGCGGTCACTTCCGGGTGCGGCAGGAAAAAGATGGCGGCCCCCATTAGAAAAGGACGCCGGCACTGATCCTCCGGCGTCCATCATGGCATCTCCACAGGACTCGGCGATGGCTTCATCCGAAGTCACCGCTATTGCGCCTAGTAGCCGAACAAGCAGCAGTCGCAGATCATCTTCTTCCAAAAGCGCCAGAGATAAGAAATCAGGCCGGTCGGTTCCATCTGTGCCTCCGTCTCCTCCTCATCAGCCGGTATTGTAACAACCACCTCACTGGGTGAGTGTGTGTGTGTGTACCCTCTTAGGCTGATTACACTCCCCCTCTTTGTCTATATTCCTTAGGCAAAAAGAACGGGGAAAACCAAACACATACAATGTGCTTTATGCTCTCAGCCGCTCCCCGATAATTATTTAAAGAAGCTGTGCCAGTCTTGCATCGAATCCACCTTACGTGAGGAGTCTTCAGTAAGGTCGGAAGATATAAGGAGTATGATTAGGGAAGAATTACAGGCCTTCCGAAGCTCGGAAAAAATTCCCGAGGGTAGAAAAAAATATAATTCCCCCAGGTCTGAGCAGTCCTCTGGGACTGAAGATAAAGATTCGGATGGTTCCCAAAGGATCATTTCCTCAGATGATGAGCGGGATACATGCTTTCCCACAGACAGTATCGATAATTTAGTAAGATCAGTTTGTAACACCATGGGTATTGAAGACACAAAAATCCCTAAAACACCACAGGACGTGATGTTTGCAGGCCTGTCAGAGAGGAAAAAACCTTCTTTCCCTGTAATTCCAGCAATTAAAAATGTAGTAAAAAAGGAGTGGGAAAGCCAGGGACAAAGAGGATTGCCGTCTTCGTCAAAAAGACGCTATCCCTTTAATGACGAAGATTTCTCTATATGGTTAAAAGCCCCGAAGGTAGATGCAGCAGTGGCTTCCACTTCTAAAAAATCTTTGCTACCCGTAGAAGATTCCGGCTCCTTGCAAGACCCGCTGGACCGGAAAGCGGATACCATCTTAAAAAGAGCATGGGAATCCTGTACTGGAGCCTTCAGGCCGGCTATATCAGCCACATGCACTGCCAGGTCCATGTTGGTCTGGTTAAATGATTTAGAAGAAGGATTAAAGAGCGGCCTTTCCCGAGATAGACTGATCTCTTCCATACCGTTAATTAGAGGAGCTACAGCCTTTTTGGCGGATTCCTCAGCTGATTCCATACGGCTAGCTGCCAAATCGGCAGGTCTGACACAATGGCTGACAATGACTTCCAATCCATGGGCAACTAGCCTTATATCTACGGGTCTTAAATTAAGATTTGCCCGAGTCCCTCCGGACTCATTCTTATTGACTTCCTTAAAGTCTCATTCACAACAAGAGGCCTTGGAACAGGAAATAATAAATCTCCTGTCCAAAGGGGTACTAGTGGAAGTCCCTTCTCATCAAAAAGGAAGGGGTTTTTATTCCCCTCTATTTTTGATTCCAAAACCAGACGGATCATTTAGAACAATAATTAACCTAAAAAGACTAAACGTCTTCTTAGAAAACCAAACCTTTAAAATGGAGTCTATACGATCAACTATAAAGCTCCTGTTTCCCCATTGCTTTATGGCAGTACTTGACCTTAAAGATGCGTATTACCATCTACCAATCTTCATTGAACATCAGCAATATCTACGGGTGGCAGTTATAATGGAAGGTCAGATAAGGCATTATCAATATACAGCAATGCCCTTTGGACTGTCGATAGCTCCGAGAGTCTTCACAAAATTAATGTCAGAAGTAATGTCATATTTGAGATTAAAAGACACTCTTGTAATACCATATTTAGATGACCTTCTTATAGTGGGCAACTCTCTTTCCCAATGCCATCAACGAGTACTTGATACAATTTCGTCCCTACAGGAATTGGGGTGGTTAGTAAACTGGGAGAAATCCAGGTTGTCCCCCACAACTCGACAAACATTCCTAGGGCTTATTCTAGATTCTACAAATCAAAGGTGCTTTCTTCCCGACTCTAAACAATTAGCAATTATAAACAAGGTACAATCGGTGATTAATAAACCCCTAATTTCCCTAAGAGAAGGGATGTCCCTTCTTGGTTCCTTTACATCATGTATCCCAGCTGTCCCATGGGCCCAATTCCATAGTAGAAAATTACAATATAAAATTCTACAGGAAGAAGAGAGGTTACAAGGCCAATTGGATAGTCGGTTATCTTTACCATCTGACGTGGTAGATTCTCTTACCTGGTGGTTAGACCAGAGTCATTTTACCAGTGGGGTTCCCTGGGTGGTTAAACCTTCAAAAACACTCTTTACCGATGCCAGTCCTAGTGGTTGGGGAGCACACTTAGGAGATCAAATAGTTCAAGGTCTGTGGTCTCCTAGAGAATCGAATGATTCCTCTAATCAAAAAGAACTGAAGGCTATCTATCATGCCATATGTAAATTTCTTCCGCAGTTACACGGAACGCATACAAGAATCTTTTCAGATAACATGACAGCGGTGGCATACATAAACCACCAAGGGGGAACAAGATCAGAAGCTCTCATGTGTATAGCCGGCGACATTCTATCCATAGCAGAGGAGCACCTCCTATCCTTATCAGCACTGCATGTAAGAGGAGTCGACAATCCAAAAGCGGATTTCCTCAGCCGCCACACTCTCCGCCAAGGAGAGTGGGTTCTCAGCCGTCGTATCTTTTTAATGATAATCAAAAAATGGGGTACTCCCGAGAGAGACCTTTTTGCGACGAGACACAACAGACAAGTCAAAAGGTTCGCTTCATTGTTCCGATCCGACAATCCAGATATCTTCGATGCTCTGCAAGTCCCATGGACATTCCAGAAAGCATATGCCTTTCCCCCACTAATACTTCTTCCAACGGTGATCAGGAAGATAAGGGAGGACAGAGCTCATGTGATCTTAATAGCTCCATTTTGGCCCAAGAGGCCATGGTTCTCCTGGCTGAGAATTATGTCAATTTCAGACCCGTGGATCCTTCCGGAGGATCAGGATCTGCTCTCCCAAGGCCCCTTCAACCACCCTCAGGTGAAGGGTCTGCGGTTGACTGCCTGGCATTTGAGAGGCGGCTGCTAAAAATGAGAGGATTTTCTAACAAAGTAATTGACACTCTGCTACTAAGTAGGAAAAAATCTACCACATCCATTTATGTGAGAGTGTGGAAAAAATTCTTAAACCTCTACCCAACAGCACTATCAAACGAGATTCAGATCCCTATGGTCCTAGAATTTCTTCAAAAAGGGCGCGATTTAGGTCTGGCAGTCAGTACCTTAAAAGTACACATTTCTGCGCTTGGTGCTTTATATGCTCATGATATTGCAGGTAACAAGTGGGTAGCCAGGTTTATCGCAGCTTGCCAAAGATCAGAGACAGTCCAAATTCCCCATATACCACCTTGGGATGTTAATTTAGTCCTTGAAGCTCTAACAGACCACCCCTTTGAGCCACTACATTCAGCTCACATAAAACATGTTTCCATCAAGACAGCTCTTCTTGTTGCTTTGGTATCAGCTAGAAGAGTAAGCGACATACAGGCATTATCGATAGATCCACCATTTATGTCTATATTTCCAGACAGAATTGTCCTAAAAACAGACCCTTCCTACTTACCCAAAGTATGCACTAAATTTCATAGATCACAAGAAATTTTTCTTCCCTCCTTCTATGATAACCCTACGAATCAGGAAGAACAAAAATACCACACATTAGATGTGAGGAGGGCCATATTAGCCTATTTAGATAGAACTAGCGCCTGGAGGAAGAGCAGGGCTCTCTTTATTTCCTTCCAGGGCCATAGAAAAGGAGATGGAATCACGAAGGGCACTTTATCTCGGTGGATTCGGGATGCAATATGTCTGGCCTATTCATCCAAAGGGGAGAACCCGCCTGAGACTGTAAAAGCACACTCCACTCGGGCGATAGCATCATCCTGGGCCGAGCGAGCAGAAGTTCCAATAGAACTGATATGTAAGGCCGCAACTTGGGCTTCTCCCACTACATTCTATAATCACTATAGATTGGATTTATCTTCTTAATCTGACCTGTCTTTTGGTAGATCAGTTCTTAACACTGTGATCCCTCCCAAATGACTATCTCTGAAAGTCTCTCAAGTGGGTGCTGTCGTGGCGAAGAGAAAACACCGGATTACGTATCGGTAATGCTCTTTTATAGAGCCACGACAGCACCCCTTTACTTCCCACCCTATTAAGTTATTTTTATAAAAGCACGATTAAGGGTGTTTTTTGGTTCTTGTAGTTAGCCATACTAAGTTAACTAATGATAAAAGCTGATATCAAATTGCCTACTAAATCTGGTGGGCGGTTCCTCGCAATCTCTGTAACCCAACTGTGGGAGCGAGGGGGACCGCCCCTTTTATCTCTCCATAGGGTTTCCTGTTCCTAGGGGCGGATCCCCTCTCTCAAGTGGGTGCTGTCGTGGCTCTATAAAAGAGCATTACCGGTACGTAATCCGGTGTTTTTACAACACCATTTTTTTTTAGGGACCATATACAGCATTTGAAGTCACTTTGAGGGGTCTATATGATAGAAAATACCGAAAAGTGACACCATTCTAAAAACAGCACCCCTCAAGGTGCGCAAAACCACATTCAAGAAGTTTATTAACCCTTCTGGTGCTTCACAGGCATATTTGGAATGTTTAAAAAAAAAAATGAACACAACTTTTTTTCACAAAAAAGTTACTTCAGATTTAATTTGTTTTATCAAGGGTAACAAGAGAAATTGGACCCCAAAAGTTGTTGTACAATTTGTCCTGAGTTCGCTGTTACTCCCATATATGCAGGTAAACCACTGTTTGGACGCATAGCAGAACTCGGAAGGGAAGGAGCGCCATTTGACTTTTCAATGCAAAATTGGCTGGAATTGAGACCGGACGCTATGTCTCGTTTGGAGAGCCCCTGATCTGCCTAAACAGTGAAAAAAAACCACAAATGACACCATTTTGGAAAGTAAACCCCCTAAGTAACTTATCTAGATGTGTGGTGAGCACTTTGAACCCCCAAGTGCTTCACAGAAGTTTATAATATAGAGCCGTAAAAATAAAAAATCATATTTTTTTAACAAAAAATGATCTTTTCGCCCATAATTTTTTATTTTCCCAAAGGTAACAGGAGAAATTGGACCCCAAAAGTTGTTGTGCAATTTGTCCTGAGTATGCTGATACCCCATATGTGGGGGTAAGCCACAGTTTGAGTGCATGGCAGAGCTCGGAAGGGAAGGAGCCCCGTTTGACTTTTCAATGCAAAATTGGCTGGAATTGAGATCAGACGCCATGTCGCGTTTGGAGAGCCCCTGATGTGCCTAAACAGTGGAAACCCCCCAATTCTAACTGCAACACGCCCCAATCCTAACTTTAGCCCCAACCCTAATGGGAAAATGGAAATAAATACAGTTTTTTTGTTATTTTTCCCTAGCTAAGGGGGTAATGAAGGAGGGTTTGATTTACTATTTATAGCAGGTTTTTATAGCGGGTTTTTATGTTTGGCTGCTGTCACACATTAAAAGACGTTTTTTACTGCAAAAAATAGTTTTTTCATCACATTTTGAGAGCTATAGTTGTTCCGTATTTTGGCCCACAGAATCATGTGAGGTCTTGTTTTGTGCGGGACGAGTTGACATTTTTATTCGTACCATTTTCGGGCACATGATATTTTTTGATCTTTTTATTCCAATTTTTGGGAGGCAGAATGAACAAAAACCAGCAATTCATAAATTTTTCTTTTTTTTGGGGGGGGGGAGCGTTTATAGCGTGGTAAAATTAATAAGGCAGTTTTATTATTCGGGTCAGTATGATGACAGCGATACCTCATTTATATCATTTTTTATGTTTTTGCGCTTTTATACAATAAAAACAGTGTTATAAAAAATTATTATTTTTGCATAGCTTTATTCTGAGAGCTATAACTTTTTTATTTTTCTGCTGATGGAGCTGTATGGTGGCTTGTTTTTTGTGGGACAAGATGACGTTTTCAGCAGTACCACGTTTATTTATATCTGTGTTTTTGATCGCGTGTTATTCAATTTTTTGTTCGGCGGTATGATGATAAAGCATTTTTTTTTTGGCTTGCCTTTTTTTTTAATGGTGTTCACTAAAGGGGTTAACTAGGACGCAACAATACCAAATATGTGTACTTTTATTGTTTATATTTTTTTTTATTCAAATATTTATTGATGGAATAAATAGTTTTTTTATTATTATTTTATAATTTTTTAAATATTTTTTAAAAATTTGTATTTTTTATTTTTTTAATTTCATTTTTACTTTTACACTGTATCCCACTATGGGACACTCATTTTGTGCAGGCTAATCGCTTCTATAGCATGCAGATCTGCATGCTATAGAAGCTGTCAGCGCTGCAGCTTCTGTTCACTAACCTGAGAGACTTCCTGACATGCACTGCGCATGACAGGATGTGTCTCAGCTCTGGAGAGCCGGATGTTGTCATGGCAACATCTGTTCTCCATGGCAGCGATCGGGACCCCGTGGCGTGCCGCGGGGTCTCCGATTCCGATCCAAAGGCAGAGGTGCTGTCAGCCCCTGTACCCGCTCCGGAACCCTGCGATCATGTTTGATCACAGTGTTCCGGGGGTTAAAGTAACGGGAACGGCCCGGGACTGCTCCTGGCACTTAGTGCTGGGTGTCAGCTGTGAAAATCAGCTGACACCCGGCTCCGATCGGCCGCACACCACTCGTGTGCGTGGCCGATCGGCTATGACGTACTATCCCGTCCATGGTCAGACGGGCCCAGGGCACATGGACTGGATAGTACATCTACTGTCAGAAAGGGGTTAATAGCCTGTGAACTTTTGAGATATTGTCCCTTTTCCCAGATTATTAAAATCAGCCACGAGCCATGGGCTTTCCCTTTGCTGTTTTAAAAAATTGCACGGGAGCCCATGCCATTTTTTTTTTTTTTTTTTTTTTAAATTTACCGTAATCTGTAATCTTACACAGAATGTACACAGCGGGTGCTGATTACAACTCCCATCATTGTTGCCTGGTTGCACTGATCTCAGGGAGACCAAACCAAAATTATGAGAGCTCTCTTTAGCAGCCGGCGCCTGGGAACAGTGCAAACTATACCTCTTCTTCCCAGGCGATGGTACGTGACACATGGACAGTAAATGGATACATGGATGTCACATACGTACATATGGATGGCACACGGACCACAGATCTCATTTTCCTGTTCAAGAATCACCAGGGCTTATGTAAGAGGCCTAAGAGAATTTTTAGCTGTACTTTCTACTGAAAAAGTTTTATGAACAGCATGACTCCTACCAAGACGACTTTCCACCTTACCATTTTAGAACATTCTTGTCGTATTTGAGAAATGTGGTGTTGGGTCTGTTAGTTGTGGTAAAGTTTGGTAGGACTGCCTTAGGCTAAGTTCAAACGGGGCATTTTTTGATGCATTTTTTTAATGCAAATTTTTAGGTGCGTTTTACAGTACCAGCAAAGTCTGAGATTTCAGAAATCTCATGCACCCAGCTTGTTTTTTTTTTGTCATCAGGATTTTGTGCTTTGCTGCGTTTTTGGAACAATGGAGCATGTCACTTCTTCAGCGTATTTTCAGCATTTTTCACCCATTGAAATGAATGGGTGGTGAAAAAAAGCAGGTATCAGATTTTGCTGCGTTTTTTTATGCCAAAACCTGATTCTATAGGACTTTCTTCAATACTAAACTTAATCAGCATGCACAAGAGACAAATCTAGCATGCTAAAACCGCAGCAAAAAAAAAAAAAAAACGCAAGAAAAACATGCTTTTCTTCTCCATCTTCTTTCCCGTCGCGAGATCAGTTTTTGTTGCAGAAAAAAAAGCCTGGTGTGAACTTACCCTTAAAGTGCACCTGTCACCAGATTTCACAATGACAATGATACGAAGGGACAGTCCCATCCAAGTTTTTACTTCGGATGCAAGATTGTCTTCTTATCCTACAGGAGGAAGAGGAGGTGGTGGTGGTCCTGTAGCACGCATTGCTGAAATATTAAACACAGATAGTGGCCAAACTAGAATTGGCCCATGGAGCAATAGAAGAGGGTGGCTTGATCTGATAAACCATTTAACTCTATTTTTCCCAATAAAGGGAATCTGTCAGCAAGTTTTTGCTATGTAATCAGACCGCACCATGATGTAGTAGCTGAGACTCTGACTCCAGTGATGTCACTGGGCTGTGTTTGGCTGTTTAAATAAAATCAGTGGATTTATTGCAGGAGATTCACCACAGGACAAGCTGCCTACTAGTCCAACCACTCCCTCAGCACTTATAAGCACCATTCTGTCAATATACAGTGTACACAAAAAGCTGCTAGTTAGTGGTGTGGCCAGGGTTAAGGTACCGTCACACTCCGCGACGCTGCAGCGATATAGACAACGAGCCGATCGCTGCAGCGTCGCTGTTTAGGTCGCTGGGGAGTTGTCACAGAGACAGCTCTCTCCAGCAACCAACGATCAGGGGAACGACTTCAGCATCGTTGAAACTGTCTTCAACGATGCCGAAGTCCCCCTGCAGCACCCGGGTAACCAGGGTAAATATCGGGTTACTAAGCGCTGGGCCGCGCTTAGTAACTCGATATTTACCCTGGTTACCATTGTAAAAGTAAAAAAAAAACACTACATACTCACCTTCTGATGTCTGTCACGTCCCCCGGCGTCCACACGGTTACTCGCTGCTGCTCAGAGCTTCCTGCACTGACTGTGAGCGCCGGCAGTAAAGTAGAGCACAGCAGTGACATCACCGCTGTGCTCTGCTTTATGGCCGGCGCTGACAGTCAGTGCAGGAAGTTCTCGGCAGCAGCTCGTAACCCTGTGGACGCTGGGGGACGTGACAGACATCAGAAGGTGAGTATGTAGTGTTTTTTTTTTACTTTTACAATGGTAACCAGGGTAAATATCGGGTTACTAAGCGCGGCCCTGCACTTAGTAACCCGATGTTTACCCTGGTTACAAGTGAACACATCGCTGTATCAGCGTCAAACACGCCGATACAGCGATGACAGCGGGTGATCAAGCGACGAAATAAAGTTCTGGACTTCTAGCTCCGACCAGCGGGATCCAGATCGCTGCTGCGTGTCAAACAAAACAAGATCGCTATCCAGGACGCTGCAACGTCACGGATCGTCGTCGTTCTCGCTGCAAAGTCGCTTAGTGTGAAGGTACCTTAACACAAGGTTTCGTATTCTTACCTCTCCTATATCTGCAGCAGAGAAAACTATAATTCTATCACAAGCGCTGCACCTAAGTGATACAACACTGGAATCATTCTGCTGTCAGATTACTTAGAAAAAACCTTCTGATGGATTTTCTTTAAAATCATAACCACAATACCAGAACCAGACCACATTGTAAGTTGATAGAGAATGTTGATATGTGTTATATGAAGGAAATGACACTGCATCAACTGTGTGACATAATGTGTTCAACTAGTAGTTCCTACAATTTTAAATTCCTCTAAAGAATTCTTCGGCTTCATGGAAGGTTCTTGATGGGTATATTCTTATATATTCTGGATGGCCGATTGACATGTTTTTACAAAATTAATTGCCTTTTACAAAGGCCGTTTTAATTGCAAATTTTACTTATTGTGTCCTAGGTCAGTATTGAGCAGGAAAAGACTTTCAGCCATTAAATATCCAAAACATCCTCTCTCTCATCTTAAGCAAAGGTAATTTCCATTGTGCTCCTTGGTACAAGTCAGTCATGGCTGCCATCCGTCTGACCTGTGTTTTAAAGGATGCTGTTAATCATTGGTGCCTGATTCTGCTAACCTCACTATGATCATTGAGTTGTATGTGTATGTATATATACATACTGTAGGTTATTAGGTGTCTTGGGGACATAATTATCATTTCTTCTAACAAGTCTCAAGCGCGCCATGCACCTTTAGGGTATGTTCCCACGGTCAGTAAACGCTGCGGGATGGACGCTGCGTACATCCACAGTGTCCACCCCGCAGCGGCCAGGTGTTACAGCATAGTGGATGGGATTTTAAGAAGTTCCATCTCCAACTATGCGTGCTGAGACGCACGCTGCTTCCCCGCGGAGACTGATATGCGGCGTCCAGACTGCAGCATGTCAATTTATCTTGCGGAGACGCAAGTCTCCACAAGATAAATGTCACCCGTACAATGTGTTGGACGCAATGATTCCGCACGATTCAATGAACATATGTGGAATCACCTGTGTTCAAAAGCCGGCAGCGCTTTGGACGCAGCGGACATGTGCTGCGTTCAAAGTGCTGCCGATTACTTACCATGGGCACATAGCTATCTCTCAAATTCATGCTCAGCCATTTCTCGCAATACACTTAAACAGCTGAGCAGTTTGAGTTTTCTGTTGGAAGAGTGCAGAAAGTCATTGTCACACTTTTATCTTATATTATGAAGCACAAAAAATCCTGGCATGTGAATTCCAACAGTCCCGACCCTTCTCACTTCATCTGTCGCAGAAGAGGCAGGCGGCTCCATACACATTAGATGGTTGGCTCATATCGCTGGGTTCGCTGAAATTACTGGACTAAGGCAAAAAAAAAATATATATATATATATATATATATATATATATATATATATATATATTATAATGTGTGTGACTCCTCTAGGGAACAACCACTGACATCTACTTGTGACAGTGTTTGGGGAAAGTTCTTCCTAAAATGGGACATAATTTCCTAAATGTATTTATTTTTGGAGCTAGTGTATGTATTTTATAAATGTGGTGCAGGTTCTCATAAAATCTGGCTGGTATTTACGGGTGTTTGATGGTTGGTTTAGGCTTCTAAAGCTCTGTAAGAAACTCAGATTGCCGGTAACTAAAGTGCACAAGGTGAAGAATCTGGCCAAAGACATTCTGGAAGAGCAGCATAAAATGAACGTGTATGAAGACACTCTGGAGTCTCTGGAGGTAGGTGCTGCATTTTCTGAATAGTTTTTTTAGCTTTATCCCTCTGATTGCTGGTGGTAATCTACTATATAATTGTCCAAGGGTCACTTCCGTCTTTCTGTCTGTCTGTAACGGAAATCCCAAGTCGCTGATTGGTCGCGGCAAAACAGCCACGACCAATCAGCGACGGGCACAGTCTGGCGGCAAAATGGCCGCTCCATACTCCCCTCCAGTCAGCGCTCACACAGGGTTAATGGCAGCGTTAACGGACCGCGTTATGCCGCGGTGTAACACAGTCCGTTAACGCTGCTATTAACCCTGTGTGACAAACTTTTTACTATTGATGCTGCCTATGCGGCATCAATCGTAAAAAGATCTAAAGTTAAAAATAATAAAAAATCATTATATACTCACCTTCCGGATCCAGCCCAGGCCTTTCCCGCTCCTCGCGACGCTCCGGTGACCGGTCCATGCATTGCGGTCTCGCGATATGATATAGCGGTCTCGCGAGACCGCACGTTAATATCTCGCGAGACGGCAATGCACTCTTGGGAGCGACGGGCACAGTCCGGCCGTTCCCTACTCGCCTGCAGTCAGTGCCCCCTCTATACTACCCCCCCAGTCAGCGCCCGCCGCCCACATAGCGTAGCAGTCCGTTAAACCGACTGCGTTATAACGCGGTGTAACGCAGTCGGTTAACGCTGCTATTAACCCTATGTGACAAACTTTTTACTATTGATGCTGCCTATGCAGCATCAATAGTAAAAAGATATAATTTAAAAACAAATTAAAAATCGTGATATTCTCACCTTCCGTCGCCTCCGCAGCAGCTTTTCCTGCAGCTCGCGATGCTCTGGTCCCACCGCTTCGCTGATTGGTCGCGCCCAGCCGGCGCCACCAATTAGCGACATTGGCGCGGGATTTAAATCCCGCTTCGCTGATTGGTCGCGCCCAGCCGGCGCCACCAATCAGCGACATTGCCGCGGGATTTAAATCCAGCTTCGCTGGATTTAAATCATGCTTCGCTGATTGGGCGACATTGGCGCGGGATTTAAATCGCGCTTCGCTGATTGGGCGCCCAGCCGGCACAACCAATCAGCGACATTGGCGCGGGATTTAAATCACGCTTCGCTGATTGGTCGCGCCGGCAGGGCGCGTCCAATCAGCGACATTGGCACGGGATCTAATGTTAAAAAGAATAAAAAATCATTATATACTCACCTTCTGGATCCAGCCCAGGCCTTTCCCGCTCCTCGCGACGCTTCGGTGACCTGTCCATGCATTTCGGTCTCGCAAGATGATGATGTAGCTATGTCATCATCTCGCGAGACCGCCATGTACTCTTGGGACCGAAGCATCGCGAGGAGCATCGGTAAGCGCCTCGGCTGGATCTGGGCCGGGCCGACGGAAGGTGAGTATATAACAATTTTTTATTTTCATTCTTTTTTTTAACAGAGATATGGTGCCCACATTGCTATATACTACGTGGGCTGTGTTAGATACTGCGTGGCCTGTGTTAGATACTACATATCTGAGCTATATACTACGTGGCTGAGCAATATACTACGTGGCTGGGCAATATACTACGTGTCTGTGCTATTTACTACGTGGCCTGTGCTATATACTACGTGGCTGTGCTATTTACTACGTGGGCTGTGCTATTTACTACGTGGGCTGTGCTATTTACTACGTGGGCTGTGCTATATACTACGTGGGCTGTGCTATTTACTACGTGGGCTGTGCTATATACTGTTATGACCCCAATGGCGAGGGTCTCAGAGGAACGTGGAAGTCTGCAGAATACAAAAATCCAGCTCATAGGGCAGTGGTAACTGGGTTGACCATATATCTACTCCTAACGCCAACACTAGAAGTAGCCGGGGATCATTCCTACGTTGATTCTAGATGACACGCGCCAGCCGGAGAATCTAGCTACCCCTAGTAGAGGAAAACAAAGACCTTTCTTGCCTCCAGAGAAGGGGACCCAAAAGCTGGATAGAAGCCCCCCACAAATAATGACGGTGAGGTAAGAGGAAATGACAAACACAGAAATGAACCAGGTTTAGCACAGAGAGGCCCGCTTACTGATAGCAGAATAAAGAAAGGTAACTTATATGGTCAACAAAAACCCTATCAAAATCCACACTGGAAATTCAAGAACCCCCGAACCGTCTAACGGTCCGGGGGGAGAACACCAGCCCCCTAAAGCTTCCAGCAAAGGTCAGGATATAGATTTGGAACAAGCTGGACAAAAATACAAAACCAAAACAAATAGCAAAAAGCAAAAGGCAGACTTAGCTGATATAACTGGAACCAGGATCAGTAGACAAGAGCACAGCAGACTAGCTCTGATAACTACGTTGCCAGGCATAGAACTGAAGGTCCAGGGAGCTTATATAGCAACACCCCTAACTAACGACCCAGGTGCGGATAAAAGGAAAGACAGAAAAACCAGAGTCAAAAAACTAGTAACCACTAGAGGGAGCAAAAAGCAAATTCACAACAATATACTATGTGGCTGTGCTATATACTATGTGGGTTGTGTTATACTACGTGGGCTGTTATATACTACGTGGGCTGTGTTATATACTACGTGGGCTTGACAATATACTACGTGGCTGTGCTATATGCTACATGGGCTGTGCTATTTACTACATGGGCTGGGTTATATACTATGGCTGGGCAATATACTACGTGGCTGTGTTATATACTACGTGGGTTGTGTTATATACTACGTGGGCTGTATTATATACTACGTGGGCTGGGCAATATACTAAGTGGCTGTGCTATATACTACATGGGCTGTGCTATATACTACGTGGGCTGTGCTATTTACTACGTGGCTGTGCTATATACTACGTGGGCTGTGCTATATAATACGTGGGCTGTGCTATATACTACGTGGGCTGTGCTATATACTACGTGGGCTGTGCTATTTACTACGTGGGCTGTGCTATTTACTACGTGGGCTGTGGAATGTATTACATGGCTGTGTTATATACTACATGGCTGTGTTATATACTACATGGCTGTGTTATATACTACGTGGGCTGTTATATACTACGTGGGCTGTATGCTACTTGGCTGTGCTATATTTCTCTGCTGTATCTGTGCATCATGAATCGTGGTATGTGTTAAAGATGGGGGCCCACTGAGACTCTTTCGCCCGGGGCCCTCAAAACCCTGGAGCCAGTCCTGGCTTCACTGATTGGTCACGCCCGGACGCGAACAATCAGCGACAGTCGCAGTCCTCCCGCGAATTGGCGCGGAATTTGAACCACGTTTCGCTAATTGGTCGCGGCCGGCCGAATCATGTGTATAAATTGCATTATTCTGAAAACTTCATAAATAAACTACATACTGTACATATTCTAGAATACCCGATGTGTTAGAATCAAGCCACCATCTAGTTGATCAATAATTATCTGGATCAATGTATTTGTATGGGAATGCAATGAACATTTAACTGGGAAATTGCAGATGTCTCCAAGCTTTAAAGGGTTTGCCTTTATCAAATATTTTAGTGGCATATTGCTCTGGTGTACCACCGATGTGCCGTTGGCTGAGTGTGGAGGTGGAGGCTGACTTCTCTGATCCTCACCAAAAATTATAATGACATACAGACCGACCTAATGACTGCAGAAGTGGATCACTGTGCATGTTGTAAAACTTGTGCTTTCTCTTTAGCATGAAATTGAAAAAACTATGGTGACTGTAGAAAAGATAGAAGACACTATAGTTGCTTTAGAAGGAAAGGTTGAGGCCATGAAAAAACACGCATCAAAAAGGACCCAGTTCGAGGTATGTACCATTCACCATTAAAAAGTAAAGCAGGGTATCATGGGAGCTTATGAATATTGCAGGTGTTATGTCCAGCAATGTTTTCCATTTTCCAAAACCTGAAGTTAAGGAAAATCCCTAAATTCACCCAATCCCAGAATATGACATGCATGTGTGTCATCAATGGGAGATTATTCCTGAACGGTATCATACAAGAATGTCAGTGTTTCCATTTGCAATAATGTGTAGTGATATAGTTTAAACAGTACATCACAAAAGTGAGTACATCCCCTCACATTTTTGTAAATATTTATTATATCTTTTCATGGGACAACATTGAAGATATGGCACTTTAATACAATGTAAAGTAGTTAGTGTACAGCTTGTATAACAATGTAAAATTGGTGTGCCCGTTAAATAACTCAAAACACAGCCATTAACCCCTTCACCCCGAAGACTGTTTTCAACTTCCCGACCAGGCCATTTTTTTCAATTCTGACCACTGAAACTTTATGAGGTCATAACTCTGAAATGCTTCAACGGATCCTGGTGATTCTGAGATTTTCTCGTGACATATTGTACTTTATGATAGTGGTCAAATTTCTTCGATTTGACTTGCGTTTATTTGTGAAAAAAAATGGATATTTGGCGAAAATTTTGAAAATTTTGCAATTTTTAAACTTTTAGTTTTTATGCCCTTAAATTAGAGAGTCATATCATACAAAATAGTTAATAAATAACATTACCCACATGTCTGCTTTACATTACCACAATTTTGGAAACATAATTTTTTTTGTTAGGAAGTTATAAGGGTTAAAAATTGACCAACGATTTCTCATTTTTACAACAAAATTTGCAAAACCATTTTTTTTAGGGACCACCTCACACTTGAAGTGACTTTGAGGGGTCTATTTGACAGAAAATGCCCAAAAGCAACACCATTCTAAAAACTGCACCCCTCAAGGTACTCAAAACCACATTCAAAAAGTTTATTAACCCTTCAGGTGCTTCACAGGAATTTTTGGAATGTTTTAAAAAAATTGAACATTTAACTTCTTTTCACAAAATTTTTACTTCAGATCCATTTTGTTTTATTTTAGGGTAACAGGAGAAATTGGACCACAAAAGTCGTTGTACAATTTTTGTCCTGAGAACGCCGATACTCCATATGTTGGGGTAAACCATTGTTTGGGCACATGGCAGAGCTCGGAAGGGAAGGAGCGCCATTTGACTTTTCAATGCAAAATTTGCTGAAATTGAGATCGGACACCATGTCGCGTTTGGAGAGCCCCTGATCTGCCTAAACAATAGAAACCCCCCACAAGTGACCCCGTATTGGAAACTAAACCCCCCCCCCACCCCCCCAAGGAACTTATCTAGATGTGTTGTGAGAACTTTGAACCCCCAAGTGTTTCACTACAGTTTATAACGCAGAGCTGTGAAAATAAAAAATATTTTTTTTCCACAAAAATTATTTTTTAGCCCCCGGTTTTGTATTTTCCCAAGAGTGACAGGAGAAGATCCAGTTTAGAGAACACCTTAGCATGGCGGACTCTTTCCAGTAATTCGGGAATCGGAGGCAAAGGGTAACGGTTTCGTACGGTTACCTTATTGAGTTCCAGATGTGGAGATTGCACATTTTCTGTTAGTACAATAAACCTCATTTCCAGGCAGAAACATTACTGTGTCCAACAGTTATTAGATACCATATTTTTTGCTCTGTGTAACGCGTTCCGGATTATAAGACGCACCCCAAATTTTGCGTAGAAAAATAGGAAAAAACTTTTTTTAATAAATTGGTGGGGCGTCTTATAATCCATGTGTCTTATTACTTACCAGGGGTTGTGGCTGTGGTGGATCAGGGTCCCAGGGTCGTTGCTGGAGGCAGGAGTGGAGCATTGCTGCAGGCTGGGATGAGGGGGTCTGCAGGGGGGGTTCCTGTGCTGCAAGCTGGGATGAGGGGTCTGCAGGGGGCTCCTGTGCTGCAGGGGGGCTCCTGTGCTGCAGGCTGGGATGAGGGGGTCTGCAGGGGGGCTCTGGTGCTGCAGGGCTGTCTCCTATGCTGCAGGGCTGTCTCCGGTGCTGCGGGGGGCTCTGCCGACATTTTGTGAAAGGCCAGAGCCCCCGGCAGTTCGTCCATGCGTTCCTGTATGACTGACTCCGGGAAAATGGCCACCGGAATCTCGAGAGATGAGATCTCAGCGCTGAAATCTCATCTCCCGAGATTCCGGCGGCCATTTTCCCGGAGTTAGTCATACTGGAACGCATAGACGAACTGCCGGGGGGCTCTGGTCTTTCACAAAATGTCGCCAGTGCCCCCCACAGCACCGGAGCCTCCAGCATCACCCGGGGCAGCAGCGGACAACCCCGGCAGCGGTGGCGGGCGACAGCGGCGGCGGACACCCCCTCATCCCAGCCTGTAATGGTAAGCGGTATATCCGCTTTGTTAGACGCACCCACATTTCCCTCCCCAAATTTGGGGGAAATAAAGTGCATCTTACAAAGCGGAAAATACGGTATATGAAACTGAAATAGCTGTTGCAAAAAAAAAACAATTTTTATAAAACATTAAGCTTAAGATTAATAGGGGTGCCCAAACTTTTTCATATAACTGTATATCTTCAGTTTTAAAGCTGAAGTGTTAAACAGGTAAAGTTTTACTTTTATTCTACTTCCACATATGTAGCAAACATTTTATATGTACCTGCCTGAAATCAGCTGAGCAAGGAGTTCAGCAGGCTGGAAAGCCCCCAAGGCAAATGTTAGGATTTGTTTCAGCTTTGTGGTAGTATGCTTTTGTGTAGTGTGGTGCCATCTGCAGGTTTATGAAAATTAATGTTTAAAGTTATTTTGTGATCACATCGTGGATGTGTGGTTTGTTTGGCTATTTTCTTGCTGAAGGGGGAAAGTTTACATTTCAAATGGTTTATCATTTGTGTGTGTGGGTGCAGTATGAACGGAGATACAAAGTAATCACCAAAAAGAGTGTTTTGAAATAATATAGAAGGATAAAAGCAAGTCATATCAAAGAAATTTTACCACTTTCATGAAGTGCTATATGTCACAAGAAAACCGTGTCGGAATCCATGGAAGCGTTCCAGAGTTATAACCTCATAAAGGGACAGCGGTCAGAATTGTAAAAATTGGCCCGTCATTAACGTGCAAACCACCCTCGGGGGTAAAGGGGTTAAATGTGAAAGTTCAACATGGCACCTTACGGCAAATAACTCTGAGGATCTGAAAAACAGAATTGCTCTGAATAAAAATAGCCTAGGCTATAAGAAGATTGCCCTCCGCCTGAAACTGAGCTGCAGCACAGTGGCCAAGGCCATACAGTGGCTTAACAAGACAGCATCCACTCAGAATTGGCCTTACCCTGGTCGACCAAAGACGTTGTGTGCACCTGGTCAGCGTATAATAACCAGTGGTTGTCTTTTCAAAATAGGCATATGAATACAGAAGTTGTTTGGTTCATGTTGTGTCAAGCGTGTGTGGCGGCTACCAGGAGAGGAGTACAACAGTATGTCTTACCTACAGTTAAGTATGGTGGTGGGAGTGTCATGGTTTAGGGCTGCATGAATGCTGCTGGCTGTAGGGAGCTACACTTCATTGAGGGAACTTTGAGTACACAGAAGTACTGTGACAAACTGAAGCAGAGCATGATTTCTTCTGAAACTGGGCCACAGGGCAGTATTCCAACATTATAATGACCCCAAACACGCCTACCAGACAACCCACTGCATTGATAAATAAACTGAGGGTAAAGGTGCTGGACTGGGAGGTACCGTATGTCTCCTAACCTAAATCCTAATGAGCATCGGTGGGGCATCCTCAAAGGAGGGTGGAGGAGCGCAAGGTCTCCAACATTCACCAGCTCTGTGATGTCGTGGAGGAGTGGAACAGGATTCTAGAGGCAACCTGTGAAGCTGTAGTGCACACCATGCCCAAGAGAGTTAAAGCGAACCTTTCACCAGGATTGTGCTAAGTAAACTACAGCCACTGTCAGGTTGGTGCTGTTATACCGATTAAAATGATACCTTGGTTATAAAATCCACATGTGGATTTTGTTTAATCTGGATTTGCAGTTTTCAATTAATGAAATTCTCGTTCTTCGGGGCAGCCTATGGGTGGGGCTTTATGTGGTGCTCTGCTTACATATGCATCCTTATGAGCTTATGACAGGTCACTGATCCTTCAGTGACCTGCTTCCTATTTTACATAATTCATATAAATTGTGGGCTTAGAAAAAAAATTGACATATAGCAAAATGGCGGCACCTGCAAAGTAGCATCTATCTCTCACCGATAGATGCTGTTGCACAAGCGCTGGTGCCATTTTGCTGCTGTTTTTTTTTTCCTCCAGCAAAATGGCCGTGGCACATGTGCAGTAGTATCTATCGCTTCCCGATAGATGCTACTGCGCAAGCGCCACCACCTTTTTGCTGTACAGGAAAAAATATGGCTGCAGCAAAATGGCGGCACCTGCGAAGT
This sequence comes from Ranitomeya variabilis, assembly GCF_051348905.1. NCBI lineage: Eukaryota > Metazoa > Chordata > Amphibia > Anura > Dendrobatidae > Ranitomeya > Ranitomeya variabilis. The sequence continues at coordinate 406,262,809 of NC_135235.1, read as the reverse complement.
AGCATCTATCGGTAAGAGATGCTGTTGCACAGGCAACATTTTGCTGGATCTAAAAAAAAATTCCCTCCTTGTCAAAAATAATCATTGTGGCATGGATATTGGGAGGGTGTCATTAAATTGACTCAGGCCTTTGACAGTGTACCCCTGCCTCTACTGTACCTGGTGTGTATCTCCTTCACCTCTCCTAATTGGTTTGACAAGGAAGCTGACCCCTGCAGCTAGCGTTTTCTGATAGGAATTTTTTCAACATATTTTCCACAATGGAAAATAGCACCTCCTGAGGTGGACCTCAGGAGAGCGTGGCTTGGGTCTAGCAGGATGAACAACCAGTACTCTTTTATTTGGCCAAGCTGAATGTAATACAAGGGTCACGGGAAAAGCAGCGATACATAAAGTCTGCCATACGTGCCAAGGTCCCTACAGCCAACACTTCACTGTCTCCACCATAATGACTACTCTCCATCTCCTCTTCCATCTCTTCTTCCTCATTCCTCTCCTCAGCCCATCAATGTAGGAGAGACAGATAAAAGCTTGTTTGGCTACTAGCATCTTAGCCAGCTCCTGTTGCTCCTCTTCCTCAGCCTCCACCTCCTCATTGTTACCCAATCTCGGCTGATCAGTTGCAACGAGGCTCGTTAGTATCTTCCTGTCTAATACCTTCCTTCGTCTCCAACTGGTTAACATGCAAAGCTTCATGTTTAATTATCAGCAGCGACTGTTTAAGCAGGCACAGAGGTGGGATCGTTGCGGTGATGATGGCCTCATTGCCGCTCACATCTTTGTCAAGTCCTCAAAGTCTTGGAGAACCATTCATGCCCATTCTTTAATTATGTGTGTAGACTGTCCAAAATACCGATGGGCATGTATTCGTGGAGCTGGTATTCCACAACTGGCCTCTGCTGCTCATAAAGCCTTTTCCAGCATGTTCCAGTGTGTGTGCACGTCGCACAGTAGTCGGCGAGCTGGCACCTGCATGCACTGCTGCAGCACTGCCAGAGCCGCGGCAGCTTTACCTGATTTGTGGAAATGGGCGCTGACACGGCATACTTTGACCAGAAGCTCTAGCAAATCTGGGTATGTTTTCAGAAACTGCTGAACTACAAAGTTGAGCACTTGGGCCAAGTATTGAATGTGTGTGACCTTGGCAAGCTTCACAGCAGCCACCAGGTTACGGCCCACGAGCATGCCTGTTTGGAGATTCAGCGCCGAGAGCCACAGGTCTGTCTGGTCTGCTATTCCTTTAAATAACTGCTGCGGTGTGCGATTTGTCTCCTAGACAATTTTAGATTCAGTAGAGCCTGTTGTCAGTTCGCTGAGGCATTGAAGCAGAGCTTCCAGCTGATGGGTAGGACGTGCTCGAGATAGCACATTGGGGATGGAGGAGTAGAAGGTGGAGGAAGCCCTGATAGAAGTAAGGCCAGCAATCCTCCATGCCAGGGTGGGACTGTGCCCCGGCCTCCAAAATGTTCACCCAGTGTGCCTTCAGGGAATTGTAGCGTCCCTGGCCACAAGATCTTGTCCTGTGTCAGTTGTTAAGTGGACAATCCCAGTAACCGCGTTGATAAGGTCATGGGCGATGTTGTTGGACACATGTTGGTACAAGGTGGGGACACCATAACTTGAGAAATAATGACTGCTTGGGTAACGAGGGAACAAATTTTTACACCTGTAGCAGGCCATTTTTTGTTTATATTTCAAACCAATGAAGTTTCATATAAAGCAGGTTCAACAGTATATATGAGAATAGTCAATTTTTGGAACAAAAATATTTTGTGAACTGTACCAGGCCAAGCAGTTTATAAAAATGTTAACCTACCGTAATTTTACATAAAGCACTTTAAACTGTATGGATGACTAAATCCAGAAAAAAAAATTGATGGTGCAGCGGCGGCTGTATACCCAATACTCAAAAGACAGGACAGTGGATCTCATAAACCAAAAGATATTTATTAACAAGGTTAAACAAAAAATGAAAAGGTGTCAGAGGGAAAGAACCTCTGGATCACGACACTGTACCACGTAGTGGAGCATCGGGCAAGGTGTATCCCTATACAGGGATTCCCCCGTCACAACACCAGGTGGCGTGAATGCCGCGAATCCAGGACCAGAGGACGACCCTTATTGACAGACTAGAAATACTCTTGGAGGGCCCCCTTCCTATCTTGGATGGGTAGAAAAAAACCTCTTAAAAAGTATTATCTTACCCAAATTTTTATATTTATTTCAGATGCTCCCCATCTACATCCCAAAGCACTATCTATCAAAGATAAATTCCTTTTTCATTAACTACATCTGGAACGGCAAACGCCCCCGAATCAATGCCAATTCTCTGGCTCTGCCAAAATCAAGAGGAGGAATGGGTGTCCCAGATATCTTCAAATACTACCGAGCAGCGATGCTTACTAGAGTAGTAGATTGGATTAGAAACCCTCCGGAAAAATTGTGGATACCTATTGAAGAACAACTAGCCCCTATTCCCCTCAGGACATTGGCCCTTTTGCATAACCACTCAAACCTAAACCAATTGCTTTTCAACGAAATTACAATCGCTATTCTTAAAATTTGGAGAACAGAGTTCCCCAAATTAACCCCACCTATCTCCCCAATTTTGACGTTACAAGACATCGCGGGTCCCATCCCCTTTAAAATGCCGAAAGATCCCTCTAGCTCCACTAGTGACTTACCTAATCCACCTCTACCACTTGACGATCTTTTTATCGACGGGTCCCTAATGAGTCTCGCTGAACTCCAGGCCTCAAGACCACAACTAAATATTACTTTTCTCCACTACAAAAGACTGAAAGACTACTGCTATAAGTACAAAGGACAATTAGACCTGCTCCGTCCACTAACTCCCTTCGAACAACTGTGCGCCCATAAAAACCCACCCAAAAAAGTCCTATCAAAAATTTACAACCTTCTGTTGATGGACGGTGCTAATATCAAAAGAGCCTTCATAGGTCTCTGGGAGAGAGATCTCAATATTTCTTTTACTGATGACCAGATTGCCTCTATCTACATCAAATCTCATGGACCCTCACAATGTGTAAAAATACAAGAAAACTCATACAAGGTGATATCTAGGTGGTACCGCACCCCAACACAAATTCATCATTGGCACCCCTCCACTTCCGAATTGTGTTGGAGATGCTGTTCAGACTCAGGCTCTTATTTGCACATCTGGTGGTCATGCTCAAAAATTGCCCCCTTTTGGCAAATGGTCTCGAACATAATCTCCACGGTGTTAGGCCAGTACACTCTCCTACATCCTCAATCCACTCTACTTAACCAACCCTTATGGCCCGGGAATCCTCCGGCTTCTAAACTGGCAAGCTATATAATAGCAGCCAGAAAATACCTAATCCCCACTTTCTGGAAATCTACTATCACCCCTACCAAAAAACATGTATTAGATAAAATTGATCTTTTATACCATACTGCTGAGCTAATTGCCAATACACAAGAATCTCTCACCTTGTTTAGACGTACATGGGAACCGTGGACTACCTTCCGCTCCAGCCCTGACTTCCTATCAACAATATCGGATGTTACCTGACCCACTCCAGCTCACCAAAACCTATATACTGAGCTACCCCCTCATTCTCAACTCCATTCCCTAAGATCTTCTCTACCATCGGTTCTTTCCTCCCCTCCCCCTCCTTCCTCCAAATATTCCCTTCAGTCTCCCCTCCTTCCCTTCTCCTACCTCTCTGCTACCCCCCTTTCCGTTAATCCTCTCAATTTTACTACCCTTACCCTAAAATTCTACCCATGTTTCCATTGTCTTCCTTAATCACCATTTCTAGCTCCTTTCTTGTCCCTATGTCGAAGTCCGATCTAAGAATCTCATCCAGTTTTTCAAATTTAATGTATCCTTACAATTTGTTGGACTCTTGTTATTGTCCTATTGGATGCTTAATGTTTCATGAAACTCCTTCTGTTTCTTTTTCATTTCCTGTTCAATGGTGTTTCTTTTTCTTCAATAAAAAGAAAGTTGAAAGACAGACTAGAAATACAGTGGAATACTTGGCTCTGCTGGTGTAGAGAATCCCAGGAGCTCCATGAAATCCCTGAAAGGTTGATCCCGCCAGTAGCAGTATCTGAAGGGTTCCGTGAGGAGAGGCTGTCAACTTGGAGTGTTAACCGAAGAGACCAGAGGGATCCAGGATAGGAATCGCCAGAAGAAGACTCTGTAAAAATAGAGATGTAAGTATCGTGCAAAGTGTGGCCTGAAGCTGAGGCAACAATCCCAGAGAATAAACACGTTGCCCAGGCACCTCCCTTAAAGGGGAGGATGCTTTTTATGCACAGAGCATCATAGCACAGACAGCCCTAATAGAGAACAGGTGCACTGCTGTTTTAAGTATGTGCAGGAAGCCGGGCGCTGCTCCTAAGCGCATTTCCAGGAGACCTGCCAAGAGGATGCAGGTTCTTAGCAGAGAAAGGAGCCGCTGATCGTCCGGAGCCACAGACAGGGTGAGTAAAGCTGTGTGATAGTCTCCCTGCGTGGCGGAGGCCGGGCCTGTGGCTGAGGGCATGACAGCAGAAAGTGCAAAGCCAGGAAAAAATTAGGAGGGTAATACAGTAATCCTCTTTAGGTGTCTGCTTCTTCGTGGATTCCCAGGTGCCTGGGCTGTAAGTGACCTGGCTTCGGAGAGTGCCTGAGCCCCTGACATGTAGAAATGGGCAACATCTCCTGTGCCACCTACACCATCGCTTGCTCCTGAATAGGAGGTGGAGAACCCAAAGGACAGTACAATCTCCCGGGGGTGGTAGCCCCTTCTCGAGCCACCTTGAGGAGCCTCTCCCAGGCCTGTTCATTTTTCAGGAAGTGTTCATCCTGTTCCCTTCCTTTTCTCATCACACCCACTGCACACCAACGATTTTTACCCTCCATTTTAAGGAACGTGACTCTGGTTCCAGCCATCAGTTCTTGCAGCCTTCTAGGCAAGTGTTCCGTCTCTACTGCCTGTTGGGGAATGAGATGTCATGATGGGTCCCAGACTCTTCTATGGACTCCATCTCCACTGCCAGTCATAAGTAACTACCTCCCACCCGGGATGCCAGCTGTCAGTACCTTGCAGCCAACAGGCCCTGTAGCATTTCTTTAGTCCTGGTCCTTGCTTGCCTCCTCACTTCTGACCAGCCTGGGCCCCGCAGTCCGCTCACAAGTTGCTGACTCATGGCTCTCCTGTCTGCAGTCCGCAAGAACCCCAGCAGTGAACCCTGTGGCTTGGGTTCGGGCCTTGGCTGTTCTGGGAAAGCGTCCACTTCTGGATCAAAGGCTACTGCCACCTCTACTGTTGTGACAGCTTAGTCTTGCTCCGATATTTCTTCTGTCACTTCCCTTGGGAGTCTTGAGGGATTCTACCATCCTTGTCGCTCACTAGGCAAGTTACACTGTATGAATTACTAACACAATCCAGAAAAAAAATGTAACTTTTTTTTTTTTTAGTGTTTATATTGCACTGAAATATACACAGGGCACGTAATACTCTATGTGTGAGTAATTGAATCTAGAAATATTTTTAACTTTGTTTTTTTTACATACCACCATAATGTAACAATAAACGTGTTACACTATATGGATGACTAATTGAATCCAGAAAAAAATGTTGAACGCAAAGTTGATGTACTTCTACACTCATAAAGGCTTTGCAGAAAGTGCAAAGCCAGGCAAAAATTATAAGGAGGGTCATCCATAGACTGCAGCCTGGGTTCCGGCCCTGTTGGTTCTGGGAAAGCAGACCGTTTCGGACCACAGGATCCTACTACCTACACTGTCGCACCAGCTTCCTCTAGCTACAATATTCCTCCAGTCATTCCCTTGGGAGTCTCGCTTGATTTTGCCATCTTTGTCACCCACAGAGCATGTAAAACTCAAAGTAGGAGTAACTGAATACAGAAAAATTTTTCAACTTTTTTTTGGAGTGATATATAACACAGAAATGTACCATGAAGCACGTAATTCTCAATGGATGACCGCATAGTCAATTTTTTCACCCCCCAAAAAATGTGCACAACTGCCACAGCTATATATTTAGCAACGGACTGCAAAGCCCTAATCCCTGCCTAGAGACTTAATTCAGCCACTCCCTCCCTCCCTAGGCTAAATGCGGAATATTGTAAAAACAAAAAACACTGGCGCTCCTAAATAGAAATGAAAATTTATTGATGAAAAACAGGTAGTCCTTTGTGTAGAATGCTGCTGGTGATTGGCACAGGTTCTGTGTACACCTGTCAAAAAAAAGTGGGTTACTAGTAGGAGTAATATTCACCTGCGCTAACTACAATTGGGTGAAAATGTGGAAATCGGATATGGGTTAGAAATATGAGTTAAAAACCACTTACAATTTGCTAATGTTGGAAAAGTTACAGATAGACTCCGGATCCTGTTTGATGCCTGTTGCGGGTGGCGTTATAATTTATTGGTGCCAATATGAGTACTGCGCTGTTTGCAGATGCTCAGGTGTTTGAGGATGTTCACTCTTGTATCGTCTTACGGTTCCCCCTGAGGGATAAATGTGCACCTCTTAAATTGTGATTACACTAATCCATTTATAGAACCTAGAAATGTGGGTCTGGGTGTACTCACTCTTGATGGGAGGTCAATGTGCTGATAGCCATCAGATAGTAGGAGGCCCTCAGGGCAGGATATATGTCCTGTGTAATGGAGTTTGGGAGGATCGTCTCCCTGAGTGAATGTGCCAATACAACATACAGATCAACATGCACACATGTTAATAGTGCCCACTGCACTGACGAATACTCACTGATTCCCCATGCTGCAGGGCCTGGATGTCATGCAGGACGCAAGCGAGTTACCGCTGAGGTTTTGTGAGGGTGAATCCCAGCCCCGCACTGTGTTATGCATTATGCACAGTGCGGGGCTGGGATTCACAAGCCGGGTTGCCGCACAGGTGCAGTCTCCGAGACTGCATCTGAGGTCATACGGGCATCACTCACTGCGCCTGCCCCAGGCAGAACAAAACAGCGCAGGCGCCGAAGAAGCCTTGAGTGACGGCAGTGTGGCGTGTGCAGCAGGGGGGTTAAGACCTGCCTCCATGGCTAAAGACAGGTATTTTTGCGAAATTATAAAACGCTTTATTTCTGCTTTGACTGCACCAATAACTAAAAGAGCCACCTTGTCAGAATGCAGCATTACTGCTGCACAAGGTGGCTCTTTTAGTTTCTAACGGCTGGAGGGGGTGTCAGTGTCCCTTTAATGACCGAGCCAATTTTTACAATTCTGACCACTGTTACTTTATGAGGTTATAACTCTGGAACGCTTTAACAGATCTTGCTGATTCTGAGACTGTTTTTTCGTGACATATTGTACTTCATGTTAGTGGTAACATTTCTTCGATATTACTTGCGATTATTTATGAAAAAAAAACAGAAATATGGCAAAAAAATTTTGAAATTTTGCAATTTTCAAACTTTGTATTTTTATGCCCTTAAATCAGAGAGATATGTCACAAAAAATAGTTAATAAATAACATTTCCCACATGTCCACTTTACATCAGCACAATTTTGGAAACAATTTTTTTTTTTGTTAGGGAGTTATAAGGGTTAAAAGTTGACCAGCAATTTCTCATTTTTACAACACCATTTTTTTTTAGGGACCACATCACATTTGAAGTCATTTTGAGGGGTCTATATGATAGAATATAACCAAGTGTGACACCATTCTAAAAACTGCACCCCTCAAGGTGCTCAAAACCAGCCCTTTACGTGCTTCACAGGAACTGAAACAATGTGGAAGGAAAAAATGAACATTTTACTTTTTTTTGCAAACATTTAAATTCAGAACCATTTTTTTTTTATTTTCATGAGTGTAAAAACAGAAATGTAACCATAAATTTTGTTGTGCAATTTCTCTTGAATACGTCGATACCCCATATGTGGGGGAAAACCACTGTTTGGGTGCACCTCAGAGCTTGGAAGAGGAGCGCCATTTGACTTTTTCAATGCAGAATTGGCTGGAATTGAGATCAGATGCCATGTCACGTTTAGAGAGCCCCTGATGTGCCTAAACAGTGGAAACGCTCCACAAGTGACACCATTTTGGAAACTAGACCCCTTAAGGAACTTATCTAGATGTGTGGTGAGCACTTTGAGCCCCAAAGTGCTTCACAGAAGTTTATAAAGTAGAGCCGTGAAAATAAAAAATCACATTTGTTTACACAAAAATGATCTTTTCACCCACAAATTCTTATTTTTACAAGGGTAAAAGGAGAAATTAAACCACAAAAGTTGTTGTGCAATTTCTCCTGAGTAAGTCGACACCCCATATGTGGGGGTAAACCACTGTTTGGGCGCACCGCAGAGCTTGGAAGAGAAGGAGTGCCGTTTTACTTTTTCAATGTAGAATTGGCTGGAATTGAGATCAAACACCATGTCGCGTTGGGAGAGCCCCTGATGTGCCTAAAGAGTAGAAACCCCCCACAAGTGACCCCATTTTGGAAACTAGACCCCTTAAGGAACTTATCTAGATGTGTGGTGAGCACTTTAAACCCCCAAGTGCTTCACAGAAATTTATAACGTAGAGCCGTGAAAATAAATCCTTTTTTTTTTCCTCAAAAATGATTTTTTTAGCCTGCAATTTGTTATTTTCTCAAGGGTAACAGGAGGCATTGGACCCCAAAATCTGTTGACCAGTTTTGTCCTGAGTACGCTGATACCCCATATGTGGGGGGAGCACTGTTTGGGCACCCATCGGGGTTCGGAAGGGAAGGAGCGCCGCTTGGAATGCAGACTTGATGGGATGGTCTGCGGGCTTCGTGTTGCATTTGCAGAGCTCCTGATGTACCTAAGCAGTAGAAACCCCCCACAAGTGACCCCATTTTGGAAACTAGACCCCCCAAAGAGCTTATCTAGATGTGTGGTGAGAACTTTGAATACCCAAGTGCTTCACAGAAGTTTATAATGCAGAGTCGTGAAAATAAAAAAAATCATATTTTTTCCACAAAAATGATTTTTTAGCCCCCAAGTTTTTATTTTTACAAAGGTAACAAGAGAAATTGGACCCCAAAAGTTGTTGTCCAATTTGTCCTGAGTACACTGATACCCCATGTGTGGGGGGGACCACTGTTTGGGTGCATGGCAGAGCTCAGAAGGGAAGGAGCGCCGTTTTGGAATTCAGACTTTTATAGAATGGTCTGTGGGCGTTATGTTGCGTTTGCAGAGCCCCCGATGTACCTAAACAGTAGAAACCCCCCACAAGTGACCCCATTTTGGAAACTAGACCCCCCAAGGAACTTATCTAGATGTGTTGTGAGAACTTTGAATGCCCAAGTGCTTCACAGAAGTTCATAAAGCAGAGTCATGAAAATAAAAAATATTTTTTTTTCCACAAAAAAGATTTTTTAGCCCCCAAGTTTTTATTTTCACAAGGGTAACAGGAGAAATTGGACCACAAAAGTTGTCCAATTTATCCCAAGTACGCTGATGCCCCATATGTGGGGGTAAACCACTGTTTGGGCGCACGGCAGAGCTCAGAAGGGAGGGAGCACCATTTGACTTTGAGCGCAAAATTGGCTGTGGCGTTTAGAGACCCCCTGATGTACCTAAACAGTGGAAACCCCCCAATTCTAACTCCAACCCTAACCCCAACACACCCCTAATCCCAACCCAATCCATAATCCTAATCACAACCCTAACGATAATCACAACCCTAACCCCAAAACAACCCTAATCAGAACCCTAAATCCAAAACACACCCCTAATACTAAACTCAACCCTTCCCTCAAACCTAACCCTAATCCCAATACACCCCTAATCCCAACCTTAACGCTAATCCCAAACCTAACCCTAATCCCAAACATAACCCTAATGCCAATCCTAACCCTAATCCCAACTCTAACCCTAACTTTAGCCGCAACCCTAGTCCTAACTTTAGCCCCAAACCAAACCCTAACTTTAGCCCCAACCCTAACCCTAAATTTAGCCCCAACCCTAACCCTAGTCCTAACTTTAGCCCCAACCCTAACCCTAAATTTAGCCCCAACCCTAACCCTAGTCCTAACTTTAGCCCCAACCCTAAATTTAGCCCCAACCCTAACCCTAGCCCTAACTTTAGCCCCAATCCTAGCCCTAAGCCTAAATTTAGCCCCAACCCTAACCCTAAATTTAGCCTTAACCCTAAATTTAGCCCTAACCCTAAATTTAGCCCTAACCCTAAATTTAGCCCCAACTCCTCTAGCTGCCGGCCGGCAGATCATGGCGGGCGCACTGCACATTCGCCCGACATTTTCTTACCGGAGGAAGAAGCCGGCGGCCAGGAGGGGACACGGGAGGACCCAGGGACACCGGTAAGTATAACAGGGTCCCCGAATCCCCCTATTTCTCTGTCCTTTGATGTGCGATCACATCAGAGGACAGAGAATTACACATCGCTTTTTTGTTTGCGGTCGCCGGTAACAGTTAATTACCGGCGATCGCAAAACAGGGGTCGGTAAAAACCAACCCCGATCATGTTCTTTGGGGTCTCGGCTACCCCGAGCAGCCGAGACCCCAAAGATCTTCCGGGTGCCGGCCGGCGGGCGCACTGCGCATGCGCCCGCCATTTTTTGGACGGAACAAGATGGCGGCACCCATCGGGAGCCACGAGGAGCACCGGGGGAGACAGGTGAGTATCGGGGGGTGATCGGGGACCCCATTTCTCCGTCCTCTGATGTGCGATCACATCGGAGGACAGAGAAATTAAATGGGAAATCGCGTATTTTTTTGTTTTTGTTTTTTTTTCGACCGACGGTAAACGGTTAATTACCGGCAATCGCAACCCAGGGGTCGGTAAAACCCCCCCGAATCATGTTCTCTGGGGTCTCGGCTACCCCCGGTAACTGAGTCCCCAGAGAAAATCCGACTCTAGGGGGCGCTATTCACTTTTTCCCCAGCTCCGATAATTAACGTAACTGTGGTTTAACCCCTTCAAGACCCAGCCTATTTTGACCTTAATGACCTGGCCATTTTTTTTGCAATTCTGACCAGTGTCCCTTTATGAGGTAATAACTCAGGAACGTTTCAACGGATCCTAGCGATTCTGAGATTATTTTTTCGTGACCTATTGGGCTTCATGTTAGTGGTAAATTTAGTCCGATAATTTTTGCGTTTATTTCTAAAAAAAAAACGGAAATTTGGTAAAAATTGTGAAAATTTCGCAATTTTCAAATTTTGGATTTTTGTTCCAGTAAACGAGAGATTTATGTGACACAAAATAGTTAATAAATAACATTTCCCACATGTCTACTTTACATCAGCACAATTTTGGAAACAACATTTTTTTTTTGCTAGGAAGTTATAAGGGTTAAAATTTAACCAACGATTTCTCATTTTTACAACAAAATTTACAAAACCATTTTTTTTAGGGACCACCTCACATTTGAAGTCACTTTGAGGGGTCTATATGAGAGAAAATACCCAAAAGTGACACCATTCTAAAAACTGCACCCCTCAAGGTGCTCAAAACCACATTCAAGTAGTTTATTAACACTTCAGGTGTTTCACAGCAGCAGAAGCAACATGGAAGGAAAAAATGAACATTTAACTTTTTAGTCACAAAAATGATCTTTTAGCAACAAAAATTTTTTTATTTTCCCAAGGGTAAAAGGAGAAACTGGACCACGAACGTTGTTGTCCAATTTGTCCTGAGTACGCTGATACCTCACATGTGGGGGTAAACCACTGTTTGGGCACATGGCAGGGCTCGGAAGGGAAGGAGCGCCATTTGACTTTTTGAATGAAAAATTGGCTCCAATCTTTAGCGGACACCATGTTGCGTTTGGAGAGCCCCCGTGTGCCTAAACATTGGAGCTCCCCCACAAGTGACCCCATTTTGGAAACTAGACCCCCCAAGGAACTTATCTAGAAGCATAGTGAGCACTTTAAACCCTCAGGTGCTTCACAAGTTGATCCGTACAAATGAAAAAGTACTTTTTTTTTTACACAAAATTTCTTTTAGCCTCAATTCTTTCATTTTCACATGGGCAACAGGATAAAATGGATCCTAAAATTTGTTGGGCAATTTCTCCTGTGTACGCCGATACCTCATATATGGGGGTAAACCACTGTTTGGGTGCACGGCAAGGCTTGGAAGGGAAGGCGCGCCATTTGACTTTTTTAATGGAAAATTAGCTCCAATCGTTAGCGGACACCATGTCGCGTTTGGAGAGCCCCTGTGTGCCTAAACATTGGAGCTCCCCCACATGTGACCCCATTTTGGAAACTAGACCTCCCAAGGATCTAATCTAGATGTGTGGTGAGCACTTTGAACCCCCAAGTGCTTCACAGAAGTTTATAACGCAGGACCGTAAAAATGAAAAATAATTTTTCTTTTCTCAAAAATGATTTTTTAGCCCACAATTTTTAATTTTCCCAAGGGTAACAGGAGAAATTGGACCCTAAAATTTGTTGTCCAGTTTCTCCTGAGTACGCTGATACCCCATATGTGGGGGTAAAGCACTGTTTGGGCACACGTCAGGGTTCGGAAGGGAAGTAGTGACGTTTTGAAATGCAGACTTTGATGGAATGCTCTGCGGGCATCACGTTGCGTTTGCAGAGCCCCTGATGTGCCTAAAGAGTAGAAACTCCCCACAAGTGACCCCATTTTGGAAACTAGAACCCCAAGGGAACTTATCTAGATGTGTGGTGAGCACTTTGAACCCCCAAGTGCATCACAGAAGTTTATAACGCAGAGCTGTGAAAATAAAAAATAATTTTTCATTCCTCTAAAATTTATGTTTTAGCAAGCAATTTTTTATTTTCGCAAGGGTAACAGGAGAAATTGGACCCCAATAATTGTTGCCCAGTTTGTCCTGAGTATGCTGATACCCCATATGTGGGGGTAAACCACTGTTTGGGGCGCACGTCAGGGCTCGGAAGGGAGGGAGCACCATTTGACTTTTTGAACGCAAGATTGGCTGGAATCAATGGTGGCGCCATGTTGCGTTTGGAGACCCCTGACGTGCCTAAACAGTGGAAACCCCTCAATTCTAACTCCAACACTAACCCCAACACACCCCAAACCCTAATCCCTACTCTAGCCATAACCCTAATCACAACCCTAACCCCAACACACCCCTAACCACAACCCTAACACTAATCCCAACCCTAACCCTAATCACAACCCTAACCCCAACTTTAACCCCAACACACCCCTAACCATAACCCTAACCACAAGCCTATTCTTTACCCTATTTCCAATCCTAGCCCTAATTCCAACCCTAACTTTAATTCCAACCTTAAGGCTATGTGCCCACGTTGCGGATTCGTGTGAGATTTTTCCGCACCATTTTTGAAAAATCCGCAGGTAAAAGGCACTGCGTTTTACCTGCGGATTTACCGTGGATTTCCAGTGTTTTTTATGCGGATTTCACCTGCGGATTCCAATTGAGGAACAGGTGTAAAACGCTGCGAAATCCGCACAAAGAATTGACATGCTGCGGAGAATACAACGCAGCATTTCCGCGCTGTATTTTCTGCACCATGGGCACAGCGGATTTGGTTTTCCATAGGTTTACATGGTACTGTAAACCTGATGGAACACTGCTACGAATCCGCAGCGGCCAATCCGCAGCGGATCCGTAGCCAAATCCACAACGTGTGCACATAGCCTAATTCTAAAGATAACCCTAGTTCTAACCCTACCCCTAACCCTAGTTCTAACCCTAGTGGAAAAAAAAAATATTTTCTTTATTTTATTATTGTCCCTACCTATGGGGGTGATAAAGGGGGGGGGTTCATTTACTATTTTTTTATTTTGATCACTGTGATAGGTTTTATCACAGTGATCAAAATGTAGCTGGAACGAATCTGCCGGCTGGCAGATTCGGCGGGCGCACTGCGCATGCGCCCACCATTTTGGAAGATGGCGCCCGTGGAGAAGACGGACGGACACCGGGAGGCTCGGTAAGTATGAGGGGGGTGATCGGAGCACGGGGGGTGGGATCGGAGCACGGGGGGAGCGGACAGGAGGACGGAGCGGACAGGCGGACGGAGGGGACTACGGGACAGATCGGAGGACAGGGGAGGCGATCGGTGGCGGTGGGGGGGGACAGATCAGGCTTTCCAGCCATGGCTGGATGATATTGCAGCATCGGCCATGGCTGGATTGTAATATTTCACCAGTTTTCATATTGAAATATTACAAATCGCTCTGATTGGCTGTTTCACTTTCAACAGCCAATCGGAGCGATCATAGCCACGGGGGGGTGAAGCCACCCCCCCTGGGCTGAAGTACCACTCCCCCTGTCCCTGCAGATCGGGTGAAATTGGAGTTAACCCTTTCACCCGATCTGCAGGGACGCGATCATTCCATGACGCCACATAGGCGTCATGGGTCGGATTGGCACGGACTTTCATGACGCCTACGTGGCGTCATGGGTCGGGAAGGGGTTAAGTACCCTTAACTGCCGCCATTAAAAGGCGTATCGGCGGTCGTTAAGGGGTTAAAAGATCCAAAATGGTATTAGAAAAAATACATTCAATTTGATTTTAAAAATACAAAAAAAAAAAATCAGTAAACACAGAGGTCTTTTTTTTTTTGTTAAATAAGTAATAGTAAATAAAACATTTTTTAAATGTACTATACCAATTCTCATGATGACCTGAACAGTAAAGTTACGCTGTCTATTAAACGGTAATAATAGAAAAGTGTTTTGTCTGAAATGCTTGTTTATGCATTCTGTATTAGCAGGTCCTTATCCTTGAAGAGTCATTATTTCACCCTTTGTATGCAGCTTTAGGATAGGGCTTCCTTTAGTCTCTTTCCTAGCCCCATTGACAAGGCTTGGCACAGGCGGTCAGCAGTGATAAGTAGCCCTGTCTCACCAGACGCATTATAAGCTGCTCATGCTGCCACCTCAGTTGTCCCGAGTGTCACTGTTGGACTTGTCTTTCATTCATTATTTGCCCAGAACCTTGTTAGTGCTGTTCAGTTTGATTTAATCTTGTATCTGAATTTGTTGAATTTTTCATCACATTAATTCTGATTTACAGGATAAAATCTTATCAAATATAGACCCCCTGGAACTTCCACAAGGGACATTTGAGGCTCCAACAATGCAAGTATGTAGATCTTTATTATTTAAAAAAAATGCTAGTTTAATTTTATTCTATGTATAGGAAAATATTTTTGTTGCGTACTTGAAATGCAAAGAAAACCTCATACTGATTTTACATGATTGACATGTAGTGGACATTTAGTTTTCACCCTATTATTTCCTGACCTAATGAAATAATTGCCTTCATGTAAAATGGGAGGATGTGTTTTCACAGTACTGTAGTTTTTTTTTAATAAAATTGGGATACATTTAGACAACCCCTAAGTAAAAAATATAAATAACCATATATTAAACCACCTGCTCCATCGCTATTCCAGTTATAATGGGCCGGACCTCCTGACGCTTAAATGACCTCCGTTAAGTCATGTGAACGTTGCAGCCAATCAACGGCTGGTAATAAGCTTCCTCGCTCACTTCCCTTGGACGTCCAGGAGTATAATTTCTTTATTTATTTATTCTTAATTTATTTTACATTGGGTACTACAGCATTTAAGAAATAGTTGTCCAAGTAGTGGAGATCTCCTTTAATGAAAGTAAACTACACACTATTTTCTCAGTGCTGAGGCCGTTGTAGCCACAGGATTTTATTAATTAGCAAGTTTCTTCTAAAGACACTCAACTCTTGCAGTTCAAGCTATTTGATATCTTTGCCAATAACGTGCTAAGTGCATCTGTTCTTTTCAGATTAGAATAGAGTACCATATATGCTCGAGTATAAGCCAACCTGAGTATAAGCCGAGACCCGTAATTTTGCCACAAAAAACTTAATGACTCGAGTATAAGCCTAGGGTGGGAAATGCAGCAGCTACTGGTAAATTTCAAAAATAAAAATGGATACCAATAAAAGTAAATTAATTGAGACATCAATAGGTTAAATGTTTTTGAATATCCATATTGAATCAGGAGCCCCATATAATGCTCCAAACAGTTCATGATGGGCCCCATAAGTTGCTCCAAACAAAATACACCCCATATAATGCTCCGTAAAGTTTATGATGGGCCCCATAAGATGCTTCATACAAAAATATGCCCCATATAATGCTGCAAAAAGGTTGATTATGGCTCCATAAGATGCTCTATAGAAACATTGGCCCCATACAATGCTGCATAAAGGTTGATTATGGTCCCATAAGATGCTCCATAGAAACATTTGCCCCATATAATGCTACACAAAGGTTGATTATGGCCCCATAAGATGCTCCATAGAAACATTTGCCCCATACAATGCTGCATAAAGGTTGATTATGGCCCCATAAGATGCTCCATAGAATATTATGCCCCATATGCTGCTGCAGCGATTAAAAAAAAAAAAAGACGTACTCACCTCTTGTCCTGAGCAGGCGGGGACACCGGCACTTGCGATATTCACCTGTCCCTGTTTCACCGCCGCACGCCGCTGTGTCTTCCGGCTCTCTGACTGTTCAGGCAGAGGGCGTGCACTAAGCACGTCATCGCGCCCTCTGACCTGAACGTCACAGCCAGAGGAAACGGAAGACAGAGCCCGGCGGTGTAACGGGGACAGGTGAATATCACAATGCTCACCCTCCCCCGTCATACTCACCCTCCCGGCGCGGTCCCTGGCAGCTTCTCCGATGCAATAGTTTCCTGGCTCCGGCAGCTCTTCCTGTACTCAGCGGTCACTGGTACCGCTCATTAATGTAATGAATATGCGCTCCACCCCTATGGGAGTGGAGTCGCGTCCATATTCATTACTTTAATGAGTGGTACCACGTAAGAGCTGCCAGCGCCCGAAGACCACCAGAGAAGCAGGGACAGACAGAGACGCGCCGGGAGCAGGTGAGTATGATGTGACAGCTGCCGCTCCCCCTGCCCTGCCGACCCCCTGGGACAATGACTCGAGTATAAGCCGAGAGGGGCACTTTCAGCCTAAAAAAATGTGCTGAAAATCTCAGCTTATACTCGAGTATATACAGTAATTACAGGACTGCAGTAATACGTGTGCCTTCCTATATGGCACACAGTGAAATAGAGTCTGCAGCCTGCACGGGGACGCTCATAACATTTTATTTATTTTCATTTTAGTCTTTAAATATGTGCATATCCTGTTTGTAAGTGGATTACATGAGTATGCTTTTGTTTACCTTTCCTGTTCCTTTTAAGATTTGAAACATTGTTTTGATAACAATTTAGTTGCCTTTTGGCACTGTTTTCCAAGGGCCTTTAAATATTGAGCTTCAATGTTAGACACTGTCCATAGGGTGGCACTGTTTCTGGGGAAATAAAAAAATGTGACCTTTAATATTTAACCCCTTAGTGACAAAGCCAAATTTTAAAAATCTGACCAGTGTCACTTTATATGGTAATAACTCTGGCACACTTTGACAAATTCCAGTGATTTTCAGATTGATTTTTCGTGCCACATTATATTTTATGGTAATGGTAAATTTAGGTCAATATGTTTTGTGTTTATAAAAAATTATCAGAAATTTGACAAATGTGTAAAAAAATTAGCAATTTTCAAACTTTGAATGATTTTACCTTTAATTCAGATTGTTATACTACAGCAAAACATTAATAAATCATATTTCCCAAATGCCTGCTTTACATCAGCACCATTTGTAAAATGTTATTTTATTTTGTTAGCATTGTAGGAGGTTTAAAAAATGTAGCAGTAATTTTTCATTTTTTCATGTAAATTTACAAAATGTATTTTCTTAGGGACCTATCCAGGTTTGAAGTGACTTTAGGGGTCCTATATATTGGAAATCTCCCAAAAGTGATACAATTTTAAAAACAGCACCCCTCAACATATTAAAATTTGCCGTCACATAGTTTATTAACCCTTAAGGTGATTTTCAGGAATTAATGCAAAGTGACATGACAATTAAAAAGTGTATTTTTACCACCTAAATGTCGCTGACTTTTGAACAGGCCACTGTAGCTGGTAGACCCTAAGGCCACTATTTGGTTGTGAATTGCCATGGCAAACATCAGGACCACACAATCATCATCTCAGGGTGCCAATGGGGATAAAGAGGAAGCCGCCCATACTCTTTTAAACATTTATATGATGGTCATTATTGACAGCAGCATCTAAGAGGTTAAACATATGGATGGTGAAAACACTGATCATGACTGATGCAGCAAGATGTGAGCTATAGTGTACAGCCGGCAGCTGCTGGATTGTTACCTGTATGGGGATGCTATTCTCTTATATCTCAGGTCAGTTAAAAGACGTATTGATGGTCATTAAGGGGTTAAACTAAATTCAGCCTCTTTAAGAAGTTTCTAGTATGGTATAAAATTCAGAGTAAAAACTCAAATGTCATATCAGTTTGTTACATATGCATGAATCAAGCAGTATAGCAAACGTGTAATATATTAGAGAAGAGGAAGAGGCAGGGTTTTATTTTATTTTGACTAAGGGTTTTTTAAAAAGGTCCTCTACAGATCATCTGCTCTTTTCTCTCCAGGACATGGCAAAAAAGCTGAAAAATCCTAAGCTACTTCTGAAGGTAGTTTCCCGGGTCCAGTCACGTCGGATCTATAAAAATGCACGGAATCTTCTAAAGATGTCTTATGCTGAGACATCCACCTTGTGACCTGCTTGATGAGGAGGGGACTTGGCTGTCTATATCTGGAATGTTGCCAAAATAAAGACTTCTGCGGAAAGCTGAACGTGGCTTCAGATCCTCTTTTACTTTTTTCTATTTATACTAAAAATATGTTTACATTTTGTTGCTTTTTTGAATGCTATTCAGTTAGTTATACAATTATGATGATTCACACACAAACAGTATGATGGCCCACCCAGCCCTCTGTAAGTATTGATATTTTAGAAATAAAGTAACTAAACTCTTTTCTATGGCCTGTGCAGTGCACGGACTAAAGGTACCGTTACACTAAACGACTTACCAACGATCACGACCAGCGATACGAACTGGCCGTGATCGTTGGTAAGTCGTGTGGTCGCTGGGGAGCTGTCACACAGACCGCTCTCTCCAGCGACCAACGATCAGGGGAACGACTTCGGCATCGTTGAAACTGTCTTCAACGATGCCGAAGTCCCCCTGCAGCACCCGGGTAACCAGGGTAAACATCGGGTTACTAAGCGCAGGGCCGCGCTTAGTAACCCGATAATTACCCTGGTTACCATTGTAAAAGTTAAAAAAAAAAACAGTACATACTCACCTTCTGATGTCTGTCACATCCCCCGGCGTCCACCGAGAGCTTCCTGCACTGACTGAATGTGTCAACGCCGGCAGCAGCGGTGACGTTACCGCTGTGCTCTGCTTTACGGCCGGCGCTGAC
This sequence comes from Ranitomeya variabilis, assembly GCF_051348905.1. Lineage (NCBI taxonomy): Eukaryota > Metazoa > Chordata > Amphibia > Anura > Dendrobatidae > Ranitomeya > Ranitomeya variabilis. Next base: position 406,243,474 of record NC_135235.1, on the reverse strand, counting down.
ACAGTCAGTGCAGGAGCTCTCGGCAGCAGCACGTAACCCTGTGGACGCCGGGGGAAGTGACAGACATCAGAAGGTGAGTATGTAGTGTTATTTTTTTTTTTAACTTTTACAATGGTAACCAGGGTAAATATTGGGTTACTAAGCGCGGCCCTGCGCTTAGTAACCCGATATTTACCCTGGTTACAAGTGAACACATCGCTGGATCGGCGTCACACACGCCGATCCAGCGATGACAGCGGGTGATCAAGCGACGAAATAAAGTTCTGGACTTCTAGCTCCTACCAGCGATATCACAGCGGGATCCTGATCGCTGCTGCGTGTCAAACACAACGAGATCGCTATCCAGGACGCTGCAACGTCACGGATCGTCGTCGTTCTTGCTGCAAAGTCGCTTAGTGTGAAGGTACCTTAAGAGCTCACACATATTAGCGTACAAAAACTAGCTCTGTAATTGACAATTCAGAAAAGGGAGGAGGGGGGAGGGGGAAGGGTTGAAGCTTGACACGCCGAGACATACATCTGAGAGCCGTTGCAAATGAATGTAACTGGTGGGTGCCGTACCTTGCTGGTGATTTTCAGCTGAAGTAGAAGAAAGGAGAAATGGGAATTTCCAGCACGTCCATCCAGTGTAAGTAAAATAACCAAAATTTATTAGAACATTTTAAAAAACAATTTTAAAAAAAGAGAGAGGAACCCTCTTTGCCTGACGCGTTTCTGGCGCACCACAGCGCCCTTAGTCATAGGAACTGACTAAGGGCGCTGTGGTGCGCCAGAAACGCGTCAGGCAAAGAGGGTTCCTCTCTCTTTTTTTAAAATGTTCTAATAAATTTTGGTTATTTTACTTACACTGGATGGACGTGCTGGAAATTCCCATTTCTCCTTCTAGCTCTGTAATTGCTCTTGAAAAGTTGGACGAGTGGAATCCATATGGTTCAAGTTATGCTATGCAAGTGTCCTTTTTTTCTTCTCACCTAGCATCCGTATGTAATGTGTTTTAATATCTATTACATTCTTTAATTTTTCTATGAAATTTAAAGCTAGTTTTCAAACTAATAAAGCAATCTTATATATAGATAGAATAAATACGGTATACAATGGGGAAAATTAGTACTTGATACACTGACTATTTTACAAGTTTTCCCACCTACAAACAATGGAGAGGTCTGTAATTTTTATCGTAGGTACACTTCAATTATGAGAGATAGAATCTAAACATAAAAAATCACATTGTATGATTTTTACATAATTAATTTGTATTTTATTTCATTAATTAAGTATTTGATACAAAAGAAAAAGATAATTAAATTTTTGGTACAGAAACCTTTGTTTGCAATTACGGAGGTTAGATGTTTCCTTTAATTCTTGACCAAGTTTGCATATGTCAGTCGTTAAGTGGACATTCCCAGTAACCGCGTAGGTAAATGCACGGGTGGTGGTATTCCTGGCATACGCTGTGATCCAATATTCATCTAAATTAGATGTATAGTTATACTAAAAATATAAGTAATCAGACTTATAGCTATTAAATAACACTAATAAAGGTTACATTTTAACCCCTTCATGACCCAGCCTATTTTGACCTTAAATGACCTGGCCGTTTTTTGCAATTCTGACCAGTGTCCCTTTATGAGGTAATAACTCAGGAACGCTTCAATGGATCCTAGCGTGTTGTGAATTCTGTTTGTGGGCTCCCTCTGGTGGCTACTGGTGGTACTGGTTGACTTCTGTCTTCTATCTCCAGTGCACCTGTTCGCATCAGGAAATGGGAGTTTCCTATATAGTCTGGCTTCTCACTCATTTACTTGCCGGCTATCAATGTTACCAGAGCTTCTCTGTTACTTGCTACCTGCTCCAAGTCTGCTGAGTTAGATAAGTTTGATCATTTGTACCTTTTGTCCAGCGTGCATTTATATGAATCTTGCTGCTGGAAGCTCTAGTGAACTGAAATGACCACTCCGGTGTCATGAGTTGATACCGGAGTTTAAAGTCATTTCAGGATGGTATTTTGTAGGGTTTTTAGTTGACCGCGAAGTCCACTTTTGTATTTTCTGCTATCTAGTTAGTGGGCCTCTCTTTGCTGAACCTGTATTCATACTGCGTATGTGTTTTCTTCTTAACTAACCGTCATTATATGTTGGGGGCTACTATTACTTTGGGGTTTTCTCTGGAGGCAAGCCAGGTCTGTGTTTCCTCTATTAGGGGTAGCTAGATCTCCGGCTGGTGCGAGACGTCTAGGGATAAAACGCAGGTACGTTCCCCGGCCACTGGTAGTTGTGCGTTAGGTTCAGCATCGCGGTCAGCTTAGATTCCATCTTCCTAGAGCTAGTCCTGTTTTTGCCCATGTCCCTGCCATTGGGATTCATGACAGTATAGCCGGCCCATGTGTTAAGTATTGGCTGAAGAAGGAGAGAAAAGAAGTCTCTGACACCTTTTTTTTTTTTTTTTTTTTTTTACTCTGAAGTCTGTTTAGCCATAATTGCAGTCTGCTTCTTTCCCCTCCTCTTAATCCCTGAATGGCTCAGATCTCAGCTGCTGAGAAATGGATATCCAGAGTTTAGCTTCAAATCTGAATAATCTTGCTTCTAAGGTTCAAAATATACAAGATTTCGTCATACATGCTCCTATGTCTGAACCTAAAATTCCTATACCAGAGTTTTTTTCTGGAGATAGATCTCGTTTTTTGAATTTTAAGCACAATTGTAAATTGTATCTTTCTCTGAGACCTCACTCCGCTGGAGACCCTGCTCAGCAGGTTAAGATTGTTATTTCCTTGCTGCGGGGTGACCCCAGAATTGGGCATTTGCATTGGCGCCAGGGGATCCTGCGCTGCTCAATGTGGATGCGTTTTTTCTGGCGCTGGGGTTGCTCTATGAGGAACCGAATTTGGAGATTCAAGCGGAAAAGGCCTTGATAGCCCTCTCTCAAGGGCATGATGAAGCTGAAATATATTGTCAAAAGTTTCGTAAATGGTCTGTGCTTACTCAGTGGAATGAGTGCGCCCTGGCGGCGAATTTCAGAGAGGGTCTCTCTGACGCCGTTAAAGATGTCATGGTGGGGTTTCCTACGCCCACAGGTCTGAATGAGTCCATGACAATGGCTATTCAGATTGACCGGCGTTTGCAGGAGCGCAAACCTGTGCACCATTTGGCAGTGTCTTCTGAGCAGGCACCGGAGAATATGCAATGTGATAGAATTCTGTCCAGAAGTGAACGGCAGAATTATAGGCGTAAAAATGGGTTGTGTTTCTATTGTGGCGATTCTGCTCATGTTATATCAGCATGCTCTAAACGCACTAAAAGGGTTGATAAGTCTTTTGCAGTTAGCAACTTGCAGTCTAAGTTTCTTTTGTCTGTAACTTTGATTTGTTCGTTATCATCTATTAATGTGAATGCCTATGTGGACTCTGGCGCCGCCCTGAGTCTTATGGATTGGTCCTTTGCCAGGCGCTGTGGGTTTAGTCTAGAGTCTCTGGAAGTCCCTATTCCTTTGAAGGGTATCGACTCCACACCATTGGCTAGGAATAAACCTCAATACTGGACACAAGTGACTATGTGTATGACTCCAGACCATCAGGAGGTGATTCGATTCCTTGTGTTGCATAATTTGCATGATGTCTTAGTGCTTGGATTGCCATGGTTGCAAACTCACAACCCAGTTCTTGACTGGAAAACAATATCTGTATTAAGCTGGGGATGTCAGGGGGTTCATGGGGGAGTACCTTTGGTTTCCATTGCTTCATCTACTCCCTCTGAGGTTCCGGCATTTTTGTCTGACTATTGTGATGTTTTTGAGGAGCCTAAACTTAGTTCGCTCCCTCCTCACAGGGATTGCGATTGTGCTATAGATTTGATTCCTGGCAGCAAATTTCCTAAAGGTCGTTTGTTCAATCTGTCTGTGCCAGAGCATGCTGCTATGCGAGAGTATATTAAGGAGTCCTTGGAAAAGGGACATATTCGTCCATCCTCATCCCCTTTAGGAGCAGGTTTTTTTTTCGTGGGTAAAAAAGATGGTTCCCTGAGGCCTTGTATTGATTACACTGGTCAACAGCATTTTTGGTGCCAAAGATATTTCATCGAATTTAGGGTATTTTTGGGGTGCTGATTCTGAATATGTCATCAGTTTTGCCAGATTGGCTCAAGTTTTTGAGATTTTTGGTATCTTATTTATAGCACTTGTTGGTAAATGCGACTCATTATCTCATTAATTTCTTTGGATTAGGCTAGGTTCACATTGCGTTAGGGCAATCCGTTTAGCGCTAGCGGATTGCGCTAACGCAATGTTTTTGTAGGGGTCGCGTTCAGGGGTCGCGTTAACGTCCCCGCTCTCGCAGATCCCCGATCTGCGAGAGCGGGGAACGGACCTCGGGCGCGCCGCGGACGCTGCAAGCAGCGTCCGAGGCGCGTCACAGAAGAACGGCACATCACTAGCGCGAGCCGAAAAAGGCACGCGCTAGTGATGCGCTGCAGGCGAAATTTACATTGCTGTCAATGGGTGCGCTAACGGACCCGTTGCACGGCGTTAATTGCGACATTTTCGCCGTGCAACGCTGTCCGTTAGCGATCACCCACTAACGCAATGTGAACCTAGCCTTAGTACTTGAACTGAGCAGTTCTCAATATAGTTTTGTGTTAATTAGTGTTCTAAAAGTTTGTTCATAGCTTGATTTTTGCACTAACTTTATGTTGTTGTCTGTTTTCCAGTGAAAAGCATGAACTCATCAAGAAGAAGTTGTCTTAACGATCCAGACTCATTCTGTTACATTTGTGGTGAATACACACTGCCAAAACATAGAAGAAACATAACAGACTTCGTAAAAAAAGTGTATTTTGCCTATTTTGGGGTTATGCGTGTGGACCAAGACAAGTTTTGGGCACCACACATAGTGTGCAAAGCATGTATCGAATTATTACGAAAATGGAGCAAAGGACAAAGAAAAAGCTTCAAATTTGGTGTTCCAATGGTGTGGAGAGAGCCAAAAAATCATCATGATGACTGTTATTTATGGTAAACACAGGTACAGGCACATCTTCACAATGAGGGACAGGCCTTCTTGCAGATTCCATGTTACTCCCATTTTCGTTTCTTATGCTTATTGAATCCTTGCACTTGCACTGCACAGAAATAACAGTCATCATGATGATTTTTTGGCTCTCTCCACACCATTGGAACACCAAATTTGAAGCTTTTTCTTTGTCCTTTACTCCATTTTCGTAATAATTCGATACATGCTTTGCACACTATGTGTGGTGCCCAAAACTTGTCTTGGTCCCCAAGCATAACCCCAAAATAGGCAAAATACACTTTTTTTACGAAGTCTGTTATGTTTCTTCTATGTTTTGGCAGTGTGTATTCACCACAAATGTAACAGAATGAGTCTGGATCGTTAAGACAACTTCTTCTTGATGAGTTCATGCTTTTCACTGGAAAACAGACAACAACATAAAGTTAGTGCAAAAATCAAGCTATGAACAAACTTTTAGAACACTAATTAACACAAAACTATATTGAGAACTGCTCAGTTCAAGTACTAATCCAAAGAAATTAATGAGATGATGCGTCGCATTTACCAACAAGTGCTATAAATAAGATACCAAAAATGTCAAAAACTTGAGCCAATCTGGCAAAACTGATAGCATATTCAGAATCAGCACCCCAAAAATACCCCAAATTCATTAAAATATTTTGGACACCAGAAAAAAAATTTTTTTTTGTTGACCTGTGTTATCGGCTGTTGAATAAGATTACAGTCAAATATCAGTATCCTTTGCCACTTTTGACTGATTTGTTTGCTCGTATCAAGGGGGCAAGGTGGTTCTCTAAGATTGACCTTCGGGGTGCGTATAATTTGGTGCGGATTAAGCAGGGAGATGAGTGGAAAACTGCATTTAATACGCCCGAGGGCCATTTTGAGTATCTGGTAATGCCTTTTGGTCTTTCTAATGCCCCTTCAGTCTTTCAGTCCTTTATTCACAATATTTTCCGTGAATATCTGGATAAATTTATGATTGTGTATCTGGATGATATTTTGATTTTTTCCGATGACTGGGAGTCGCATGTTCAACAGGTCAGGAAGGTTTTTCAGGTTTTGCGGGCCAATTCTTTGTTTGTAAAGGGTTGAAAGTGTATTTTTGGGGTTCAGAAGATCTCTTTTTTGGGGTATATTTTTTCCCCTTCTTCTATTGAGATGGATCCTGTCAAGGTTCGGGCTATTTGTGATTGGACGCAACCGACTTCCCTTAAGAGCCTTCAGAAATTCTTGGGCTTTGCTAATTTCTATCGTCGATTTATAACTGGTTTTTCAAGTGTCGTTAAGCCTCTAACGGTTTTGACTAAGAAGGGTGCTGATGTTTCCAATTGGTCCTCGGCGGCTGTGGAGGCCTTTCGGGAGCTTAAGCACCGCTTTTCTTCTGCTCCTGTGTTGCGCCAACCTGATGTTTCACTTCCTTTTCAGGTCGAAGTTGATGCTTCAGAGATCGGAGCGGGGGCGGTTTTGTCGCAGAGAAGTTCCGATTGCTCGGTGATGAGACCATGTGCCTTCTTTTCTCGAAAATTTTCGCCCGCCGAGCGAAATTATGATGTTGGTAATCGGGAACTCTTGGCTATGAAGTGGGCCTTTGAGGAGTGGCGTCATTGGCTTGAGGGTGCTAGGCATCAGGTGGTGGTCTTGACTGATCACAAGAATCTGATTTACCTTGAGTCAGCCAGGCGTCTGAATCCTAGACAGGCGCGCTGGTCGTTGTTTTTCTCCCGGTTTAATTTTGTGGTCTCATATCTACCAGGTTCAAAAAATGTGAAGGCAGATGCCCTTTCTAGGAGTTTTGAGCCTGACTCCCCTGGTGATTCTGAGCCTACGGGTATCCTTAAGGATGGGGTGATATTGTCTGCTGTCTCTCCAGACTTGCGACGTGCTTTGCAGGAGTTTCAAGTGGATAGGCCTGATTGTTGTCCGCCTGGGAGACTGTTTGTTCCAGATGAGTGGACCAGTAGAGTCATCTTGGAAGTTCATTCTTCTGTGTTGGCAGGCCACCCTGGAATCTTTGGTACCAGAGATTTGGTGGCCAGGTCCTTCTGGTGGCCTTCCTTGTCTCGGGATGTGCGTACTTTTGTACAGTCTTGTGATGTTTGTGCTCGGGCCAAGCCTTGTTGTTCTCGGGCTAGTGGATTGTTGTTGCCCTTGCCTATTCCGAAGAGGCATTGGACGCACATCTCTATGGACTTTATTTCGGATCTCCCAGGTTCCCAGAAAATGACCGTCATCTGGGTGGTGTGTGACCGTTTTTCTAAAATGGTTCATTTGGTACCCTTGCCCAAGTTGCCTTCTTCATCGGAGTTGGTTCCTCTATTTTGTCAGAATGTGGTTCGTCTACATGGTATCCCGGAAAACATCGTTTCTGACAGGGGATCCCAATTTGTGTCTAGATTTTGGCGGGCGTTCTGTGCCAGGATGGGCATTGATTTGTCTTTTTCGTCTGCTTTCCATCCTCAGACGAATGGCCAGACAGAGCGAACTAATCAGACCTTGGAGACTTATTTGAGGTGTTTTGTGTCTGCTGATCAGGATGACTGAGTCGCCTTTTTGCCGTTGGCGGAGTTTGCCCTTAATAATCGGGCTAGTTCTGCCACTCTGGTTTCTCCTTTCTTCTGCAATTCGGGGTTTCACCCTCGTTTTTCATCTGGTCTGGTGGAATCTTCGGATTGTCCTGGAGTGGACACTATGGTGGATAGATTGCACCAGATTTGGAGTCATGTGGTGGACAACTTGAAGTTGTCCCAGGAGAAGACTCAGCAGTTTGCTAATCGTCATCGTCGTGCTGGTAATCGTCTTCGCGTTGGGGACTTGGTGTGGTTATCTTCTCGTTTTGTCCCTATGAAGGTCTCTTCTCCTAAGTTTAAACCTCGGTTCATAGGTCCTTATAAGATTTTGGAGATTCTTAATCCTGTATCGTTTCGTTTGGACCTACCAGCATCTTTCACTATTCATAATGTCTTCCATCGGTCTTTGTTGCGGAGGTACGAGATACCGGTTGTTCTTTCTGTTGAGCCTCCTGCTCCTGTGCTGGTGCAGGGTGAATTGGAGTATGTTGTGGAGAAGATTTTGGACTCTCGCATTTCCAGACAGAGACTTCAATATTTGGTCAAATGGAAGGGATACGGTCAGGAGGATAATTCTTGGGTGACTGCCTCTGATGTTCATGCCTCTGATTTGGTTCGCGCCTTTCATAGGGCTCGTCCAGATCGCCCTGGTGGTTCTCATGAGGGTTCGGTGCCCCCTCCTCAAAGGGGGGGTACTGTTGTGAATTCTGTTTGTGGGCTCCCTCTGGTGGCTACTGGTGGTACTGGTTGACTTCTGTCTTCTATCTCCAGTGCACCTGTTCCCATCAGGAAATGGGAGTTTCCTATATAGTCTGGCTTCTCACTCATTTACTTGCCGGCTATCAATGTTACCAGAGCTTCTCTGTTACTTGCTACCTGCTCCAAGTCTGCTGAGTCAGATAAGTTTGATCATTTGTACCTTTTGTCCAGCGTGCATTTATATGAATCTTGCTGCTGGAAGCTCTAGTGAACTGAAATGACCACTCCGGTGTCATGAGTTGATACCGGAGTTTAAAGTCATTTCAGGATGGTATTTTGTAGGGTTTTGAGTTGACCGCGAAGTCCACTTTTGTATTTTCTGCTATCTAGTTAGTGGGCCTCTCTTTGCTGAACCTGTATTCATACTGCGTATGTGTTTTCTTCTTAACTAACCGTCATTATATGTTGGGGGCTACTATTACTTTGGGGTTTTCTCTGGAGGCAAGCCAGGTCTGTGTTTCCTCTATTAGGGGTAGCTAGATCTCCGGCTGGTGCGAGACGTCTAGGGATAAAACGCAGGTACGTTCCCCGGCCACTGGTAGTTGTGCGTTAGGTTCAGCATCGCGGTCAGCTTAGATTCCATCTTCCTAGAGCTAGTCCTGTTTTTGCCCATGTCCCTGCCATTGGGATTCATGACACTAGCGGTTCTGAGACTGTTTTTTCGTGACATATTGGGCTTCATGTTAGTGGTAAATTTAGGTCAATAATTTCTGAGTTTATTTGTGAAAAAAACGGAAATTTGGCGAAAATTTAGAAAATTTTGCAATTTTCACATTTTTTATTTTTATTCTGTTAAACCAGAGAGGTATGTGACACAAAATAGTTAATAAATAACATTTCCCACATGTCTACTTTATATCAGCACAATTTTGGAAACAAATTTTTTTTTTGCTAGGAAGTTATAAGGGTTTAAATTTGACCAATGATTTCTCATTTTTACAACAAAATTTACAAAACCATTTTTTTAGGGACCACCTCACATTTGAAGTCAGTTTGAGGGTTCTATATGGCTGAAAATACCCAAAAGTGACACCATTCTAAAAACTGCACCCCTCAAGGTGCTCAAAACCACATTCAAGAAGTTTATTAACCCATCAAGTGCTTCACAGCAGCAGAAGCAACATGGAAGGAAAAAATGAACATTTAACTTTTTAGTCACAAAAATGATCTTTTAGCAACAATTTTTTCATTTTCCCAAGGGTAAAAGGAGAAACTGGACCACGAACGTTGTTGACCAATTTGTCCTGAGTACGCTGATACCTCTTATGTGGGGGTAAACCACTGTTTGGGCGCACGGCAGGGTTCAGAAGGGAAGGAGCGCCATTTGACTTTTTGAATGGAAAAATTGGCTCCAATCTTTAGCGGACACCATGTCACGTTTGGAGAGCCCCCGTGTGCCTAAACATTGGAGCTCCCCCACAAGTGACCCCATTTTGGAAACTAGACCCCCCAAGGAACTTATCTAGAAGCATAGTGAGCACATTAAACCCCCAGGTGCTTCACAAATTAAGCCGTAAAAATGAAATAGTACTTTTTTTCACACAAAATTTCTTTTAGCCTCAATTTTTTCATTTTCACATGAGCAACAGGATAAATGGATCCTAAAATTTGTTGGGCAATTTCTCCTGAGTACGCCGATACCTCATATGTGGGGGTAAACCACTGTTTGCGTGCACGGCAAGGCTAGGAAGGGAAGGCACGCCATTTGGCTTTTTGAATGGAAAATTAGCTCCAATCATTAGCGGACACCATAGTGAGCACTTTAAACCCCAAGGTGCTTCACAGGAGTTTATAACGCAGAGCCGTGAAAATAAAAAATAATTTTTCTTTTCTCAAAAATGATTTTTTTAGCCCACAATTTTTTATTTTCCCAAGGGTAACAGGAGAAATTGGACCCCAAAAGTTGTTGTCCAGTTTCTCCTGAGTACGCTCATACCCCATATGTGGGGGTAAACCACTGTTTGGGCAGACGACGGGGTTCGGAAGGGAAGTAGTGACGTTTTGAAATGCAGACTTTGATGGAATGCTCTGCGGGCGTCACGTTGCGTTTGCAGAGCCCCTGATGTGACTAAACAGTAGAAACTCCAAACAAGCGACACCATTTTGGAAACTAGACCCCCAAGGGAACTTATCTAGATGTGTGGTGAGCACTGTGAACTTCCAAGTGCTTCACAGAAGTTTGTAACGCAGAGCCGTGAAAATAATAAATGTGTTTTCTTTCCTCAAAAATATTTTTTTAGCCGAGAATTTTTTTATTTTCCCAAGGGTAACAGGAGAAATTTGACCCCAAGAGTTGTTGCCCAGTTTGTCTTGAGTACACTGATACCCCATATGTGGGGGGGGGAACCACTGTTTGGGCACAAGTCGGGGCTTCGGAAGGGAGGTAGTGACGTTTTGAAATGCAGACTTTGATGGAGTGGTCTGCGGGCGTCACATTCCATTTGCAGAGCCCCTGATGTGCCTAAACAGTAGAAACCCCCCACAAGTGACCCCGTTTTGGAAACTAGACCCCCCAAGGAACTTATCTAGATGTATAGTGAGCACTTAGAACCCCCAAGTGCTTCATAGACGTTTACAACATAGAGCCGTGAAAATAAAAAAAAAAATTTCATTCCTCAAAAATTGTTTTAGCAAGCAATTTTTTATTTTCGCAAGGGTAACAGGAGAAATTGGACCCCAATAATTGTTGCCCAGTTTGTCCTGAGTATGCTGGTACCACATATGTGGGGGTAAACCACTGTTTGGGCGCACGTCGGGGCTCGTAAGGGAGGGAGCACCATTGACTTTTTGAACGCAAGATTGGCTGGAATCAATGGTGGCGCCATGTTTCGTTTGGAGACCCCTGATGTGCCTAAACAGTGGAAACCCCTCAATTCTAACTCCAACACTAACCCCAACACACCCCAAACCCTAATCCCAACTCTAGATATAACCCTAACCCCAACACACCCCTAATCCCAACCCTAACCCCAACACTCCCCTAACCCTAACCACAAGCCTAATCTTAACCCTATTTCCAACCCTAGCCCTAATTCCAACTCTAACTCTAATTCCAACCCTAAGGCTATGTGCCCACATTGCGGATTCGTGTGAGATTTTTCCGCACCATTTTTGAAAAATCCGCAGGTAAAAGGCACTGCGTTTTACCTGCGCATTTACCGCAGATTTCCAGTGTTTTTTGTGCGGATTTCAGCTGCGGATTCCTATTGAAGAACAGGTGTAAAATGCTGTGGAATCCGCACAAAGAATTGACATGCTGCGGAAAATACAACACAGCGTTTCCGCGCGGTATTTTCTGCACCATGGGCACAGCAGATTTGGTTTTCAGTAGGTTTACATGGTACTGTAAACCTGATGGAAAACTGCTACGAATCCGCAGCGGCCAATCCGCTGCAGATCCACAGCCAAATCCACACCATGTGTGCACATAGTCTAATCTAACTCTAATTCTAACCCTAATCCTAGTGGGGGAAGGAAAAAAATATATATATTTTCTTTATTTTTATTATTGTCCCTACCTATGGGGGTGATAAAGGGGGGGTTAATTTACTAATTTTTTTATTTTGATCACTGTGATTTTATGTACCTGGAACGAGTCTGCCCACCGGCAGATTCGGCGGGCGCACTGCGCATGCACCCACCATTTTGGAAGATGGCGGCGCCCATGAAGAAGACGGACGGACACCGCGAGGCTCGGTAAGTATGAGGGGGGGGGAGATCGGAGCACGCGGGGATCGGAGCACAGGGGGGTGGATCGAAGCACGGGGGGAGCGGACAGGAGGAAGGAGGGGAGCGGACCACAGTACGGGGCAGAAAGGAGGACTGGGGAGGCGATCGGTGGGGGGGGGGGCAGATTAGGTTTTCCAGCCATGGCCGATGCTATTGCAGCATCGGCCATGGCTGGATTGTAATATTTCACCATTTTCATAGGTGAAGTATTACAAATCGCTCTGATTGGCTGTTTCACTTTCAACAGCCAATCAGAGCGATCATAGCCATGGGGGGGTGAAGCCACCCCCCCTGGGCTGAAGTACCACTCCCCCTGTCCCTGCAGATCGGGTGAAATTGGAGTTAACCCTTTCACCCGATCTGCAGGGACGCGATCATTCCATGACGCCACATAGGCGTCACAGGTCGGATTGGCACTGACTTTCATGACGCCTACGTGGCGTCAAAGGTCGGGAAGGGGTTAAATTCACATTCCCGCCTTCCTTCCCTTGATTACTAATCTCGGTAGTGTCCACCTATGTGAATTGTGTCTGATGAGATTGTACTTTATGTTGTAAAGTATTTTGTGTCCTAGTGTGCTGTTCCGTGTAAGTTATGCTATTCAGCTTTATGTGTTTTCATGCTATGTATGTTGTTACATTTCTGCTCTGCTGCCACCCAATGGCCTTTTTCTGTATGGCAGTTTGTTATTAATTTATTCTTGTGGGCATGTCTTCCACTTCCCGTTCAGGGGTCAAGTCTTCTCTTCCCCTGGCAGCCATTTCATTTTTAGTTTACATAGTGTTGTGAGAGGACACGCTTGAACCAGGCTTAGGAAGGCATCAGTCTTTTGACCTCTTGCTGCTCACTCGCTGTCACTAATACACTTGCTGTACCTGACTCAACTCTGGGGAAATTACTGTATACCATCCTACGCTGTATGTCCAGATTTCCAAAATAAATAAGTCTGGATTGCACAATGCCTGGTGTGCATCATCTCTCCGGACGCTGAACAGCATTGGTCCTGTCTGCCCTACAGCGAGGAAAACTGAAGGTACGATTCTCTCTCACAACCCTTATTAGTCAACTACACCTCCATTCGCCTCATGTGGGGACAGAACACCTAGGCAAATTAAGCTAATGGTGCCACCCACCCCAAAGCAAAGGAATGGTTCAGAGACTAAGGTAACACGACCCCTAATGCACATCACCCATTACACTCATGCACATCACCCCTTAGCTTCTGATGGGTTAGGTAGCAAACTCTGATGTTCACTTCCTCTAGAATTGTTACCTTTTCGTCAAAAAAAGTTATCAAAAGTAAAAAAAAAGTACTTTAGGGATGCGACTTAACAGGGAGTGCAATTGCAAAATTAGTTACAGAATTAATCATTTTTTCTGCACATTTACACATTACAGGGGAAAAAATAGCGATATTCATGCCTGATGTCCTATATTTTAAATGTAGAACCCAAGGATAGTTATGGAAACTAATAAAGTGTAACTATAATCGGGGCTGTTTGGTTTCAATTAAAGTATCCAGCATTTAGGCAAATACCCTAATGCAAAATAAACAGACCTCCATTAGGAATAAAGGTATATGTCAATTCAAACGTGCCAGGTAGAACAGAGGGAGAGAGGTGCATGGATTCAGGGGTGCAGTGGGTATTACAGGTTAGGAGACAGTTCAAACGTACCAGGTAGAACAGAGGGAGAGAGGCGCATGGATTCAGGGGTGCAGTGGCTATTTCAGATTAGGAGACAGTTCAAACGTACAAGGTAGAACAGGGAGAGAGGTGCATGGATTCAGGGGTGCAGTGGGTATTCCAGGTTAGAAAACAGTTCAAACGTACCAGGTGTCACGCTCACGCCCTGACTGGTGGGCGTGAGCTCGGGGGGGTTTGTGGCCCCACTGTGCCACGAACCAAACTACCCTGGAAGGGGTGTGACTGACAGCTGCCTTGGTCTTCTCTGGAGCCTCTGATGGTGAGGTCAGACTTGTGCGGCAGGCAGCTGCCAGGTGCTACTCCAGGGTGGTGTCTGGCTGTGGCTGCTGATCCCACTTGGAGAACAGGAACACTAGAACAGGTGCGGGCATCAGGCAGGACTGGCAGAAGAACATGGCTGAAACTCAAGAAGAGTAGGCTGGCACGGTATGGCAGAGACACAAGGCTGGCAGGTACGGCAGAGACACGGCAGGTTGGTGTGGTGTATGAAGGAACAGATAGGGACCTGTTCACACAGGAGATGCAGATAAGGAAACTAGCAGGAAGGAATGGATTATGAAGGAACAGGTTCGGACCTGTTCACACAGGAAGTGAACTGCAAGGTATGCGGAGAGGAGCTGCAGCAAGAGATTCTGCAGCAGCAAGAGCAGAGCGAAACCACAAGATATGCAGAGAGGAGCTGAAGCAAGAGATTCTACAGCAGCAAGAGCAGAGCGAAGCCACAAGGTATGTGGAGAGGAGCTGCAGCCAGAGATTCTGCAGCAGCAAGAGCAGAGCGAAACCACAAGGTATGTGGAGAGGAGCTGCAGCAAGAGATTCTGCATAAGCAAAGCAGAGCGAAACCACAAGGTAGGCGGAGAGGAGCTGCAGCAAGAGATTCTGCAGCAGCAAGAGCAGAGCAGAGTGAAACTGCAAGGTATGCGGAGAGGAGCTGCAGCAAGAGATTCTGCAGCAGCAGAGTGGAACGGAGCATAATCGCAGGAGTGCAGAGCAGAGGTAGAAAAGTGGTTCAGAGTAAACACAAGGAAAGAAGTACAAACAAAGAGACAGTGGTAGGACAGAGTTCAGACAAGATAATGGAATGAGACAAGGTACTGGAACAAAGACACAGGGACCAGGATATACAGCCTCCTGGAGGGCAGACAGACAGGTACAAGGCAAAGCAAAGAGAACAGCCTTCAGAGAAGGCAAGACACAGAGCAAGGCCTGGCAGCTCAGAAGCAAAACAACTGAGTTAACACATTGCACAGGCCCAGTCCACAGGGTGGAGATGCCCTAAATACTGGAGGCCTCTTGGTAATTGGTCAGGAACAGATTAGACAGGTGCGCCCTGATTCTATAAGAACCAGAGAATTCTGGTGCCGCCACCCTATGCACACAGCCAGGAAGCATGCAGAGAGCAGAGGCACAGAATATGGAGCTCGCAACAGAACACAACATGACATGGAGCAGTGGGTAAGATGGTGTGAGAGATGAGAGGCCATGCCGTGATGCCAGCAGAGTTGTTACACCAAGTAGAACAGAGGGAGAGAGGTGCATGGATTCAGGGGTGCAGTGGGTATTCCAGGTTAGGAGACTGTTCACATGTACCTGTGGATGAAAGCAGATGGGTCAGGGCATGACAGCGTGAAGGAGAATATACCATGGGTTACCATTGTGGCATATTTCTAATGATACACTTAAAAGATGTCACTTCAAATGATGTCACATCTGAATTAACCACATTACTGATGAAAATTAGTCGCACCAACATTTACGTCCACGTACCTTATAGATTACATCTTACAGTCATCTTTTCATCTCCATCTTGTCTAGATGCCATGGTGACTTTTCACTTCCACAGCTGTTCTTTGCAGACCTCCCTCCGGTCTTTTGCAGCACATCTCGGCACAGTGCCCTTATAAATAAGAATGTTATAAACATGCCATCTGTATAAAAATATCTGCCAATATTATGACCCTAAATAAGCTAATAGTATATGGATGAGTAATTAAACACAGAAATTTTTCAAGTCTTTTCGGAGTGTTAGATAACACCGAAATCTACCACAAAGCATTTAATACTCTATGCTCTATGGGCGAGTAATTGAATCCAAAAATGTTTTTCAATGCTTTGAGTTTGGGCACCCTGCATGGTTAGTACCTAGTAGCACCCCCTTTTGCAACTGTCACACCTTGTAAACACTTTTTGTAATCAGCCAAAAGTCATTCAATTCTTGTTTAAGCGATTTTCATCCATTCTTCCTTGGAAAATTCTTCCAGTTCTGTGGAAATCCCTACGTCATCTTGTATGCACTGCTATTTTGAGGTCTAGCCACAGATTTTCATGACCGCACCAATGAGAGAGGGGATCCACCCTAAGAGTGGCACCTCTCTCCGCATTAATTGGTTTCATGTCCTTGATGGGGAACCTTTGGTAAGACGGCGGTGAAAAGGAGAGAAAGAAGGAAAAAAAGTTTCCCAACCCTGGGCTGTTTAGGGTCTGGCAGGGCACCGTCTCTGCTGCGGCCAGCACCAGGGGGAACTGGAAGTGGCAGGTCCCACATGGGTGTCCTCCCCAAGCAAGTGTGAGCGGGGCACCACCGTTGGCAGGCTGGGACCCGACGGCCGTGCATCCCTGCATTGCAAAGGTCCAGGCACAGGACATTGTGCCCAGAAGATGCGCCAGTGGCAGAAAATGAAAAAAAAATGCATAAAGAGACGCTGGAGAAAGGAAGAAGAAAAGATTGTGAAAAACAACAAGCGCTAGAAACCGATTTCATGGCTCTACTAGAGAGACACGTATTGGTTAAGGTTCCACCAGAAGAAAGAAGGGGTACTATTCCCCTTTATTCCTGATTACAAAAAAAACACTTCATTCAGAATGATAATAAATCTAAAGGCCTAAAACAAATACCTGAATATTCCATCGTTCAAGATGGAGTCAGTAAGAACGTTAGTGGAGGTTCTTTACCAAGACTGTTACATGGCAATCCTGGACCTCAAAGAAACCTACGATCATGTACCAAAACTTCCTCAGAGTAGCAGTGCTGATACAAGGAAATGTCAGACACTTTCAATACAGGGCTCTTCCCTTTGGACTAGCGATAGCCCCTCGGATCTTTACGAAAAAAATAGAAGTGACAGCTCACCTCCAGGAAAAGGGCATATTAGTAGTCCCATAGCTCCACGATTTCCTAATCGTGGGAGACTCGATCCATCAATGTCAGAAACAAGTCAGGGAGGTGAGCAGCACCTGGAAGAGCCGGTGGTGGACTGTATCAAAAGAAATACAGACATTAAAGTCATAGTTCTTCCTGGGCCTTATAATAGAATCAGAGAAGCAGGAATGCCGTCTCACCAAGCAGAAAGAGGAAGAAATTGTAGGCCTCATTTCTGCAGCAGTGACGAATCCAATAATGTCCCTCAGAAAGGCAATGTCCCTGTTGGTTTCTCTAACCGTAACTGCCTGTATTCCGGCAGTCAAGTGGGCCCAATTTCATACATGGGAATTGCAGTGGTGTATCTTGGAAGATGAAGCAGCCTTGCAGGGACAATTGGAGTGCAAGATGACTGTTCCTTGGGCAGTGGTACACTCTCCTTTGGTGGCTGGTAATAAAATCAGCTCCGAGGGGGGGGGGGGGTACCCTGGGTGTGCAATGTAACCAGAGTGGTCACTACGGACGCTAATTTATAGGAGAACTTGGAAAAAAATTCTAGTCCTCTACAGGGGAGGATCTAGAAGGAGATCTACCTTTAACATCTATCCTGGAGTTCTATCAGAAGGGGTTAGAGTGGGGTCTTTCAGTTAGCACTCTTAAGGTTCAAGTCTCAGCCCGGGGGGCATTGTATAGTTATAATCTGGTGGGTAATAAGTGGGTCTCCAGATTTATCAAGGCATGTAATAGATCTAGACCAATCCCTTCCTGCAGAGCCCCTCCTTGGGACTGGAATCAAGTCTTAACAGCATTAACAGAAAGCCGCTTTGAACCTTTGGATTCTGTCTGAGCCAAAATAGTCTCGCTAAAGACATCCCTGCTAGTATCCTTGACATCGGCTTGCAGAATATGTGACATCCCAGCTTTATCAGCAGATCCTCCATTCACTTAGGTTCTGGATGATATCATAGTTTTGAAATTAGACCCAGGTTGTCTCCATAAGGTAATTTCAAAATTCCATAGGTCACAGGAGATTGCATTGCCATCTTTCTGTTCTAACCCTATGAGCCCTAAGGAAGAAAAGCTGTATACCTTAGATTTCAAAAAATCCATTTTTTATAATTGATGTATTGTCTGCCTTTTTAGTTTATCTACTCGAACACTCAGGGTATGTGCACACATCAGGATTTCTTGCAGAAATTTTCCAGACAAAAATCCGGAAATTTCTGCCAGAAATCCGCATGCATTTTTTGCGTGTTTTTTTGCGCGTTTTTGACGTGTTTTTTTTTTTGCAGAAAATTTGCGGATTTTTTGCGTTTTTCTCCTGACACTCCAAAATCATGGGAAATCCGCAAAAAGAATGAAAAAGTTCATTCTTTTTGCAGATTTTTTTTGCGGAAAAAAACGCAACATCTGCACAAAAAATGCGAAATGCATTCTAAATGATAGGATGCATAATGTAAGCGTTTTTTGTGCAGAATTATAGCGCTTTTATTGGGGAAATCCGCAAAAAAAAACGCTAAAATTCCTGAAGAAATCCTGACGTGTGCACATACCCTTAATCTATGTTTTGACTGGTATATACCTCCCGGGAGTACCATGCTTGATCTGGATACATTTTTCCCTCCTTTGCCTGTAAGAGGAGAAGGGCACCATTTTGGCAGCACTATGGTCCCTGATTATTTGGGACTTATTTATATATATATATATATATATATATATATATATATACAGTACAGACCAAAAGTTTGGACACACCTTCTCATTTAAAGATTTTTCTGTATTTTCATGATGAATTTATGAAAAGTGTACATTCACACTGAAGGCATCAAAACTATGAATTAACACGTGGAATTATATACTTAACAACAAAGTGTGTAACAACTGAAAATCTGTCTTATATTCTAGGTTCTTCAAAGTAACCACCTTTTGCTTTGATGACTGCTTTGCACACTCTTGGCATTCTCTTGATGAGCTTCAAGCGGTAGTCACCGGGAATAGTTTTCACTTCACAGGTGTGCCATGTCAGGTTTAATAAGTGGGATTTCTTGCCTTATAAATGGGGTTGGGACCATCAGTTGTGTTGTGCAGAAGTCTGGTGGATACATATCTAATAGTCCTACTGAATAGACTGTTAGAATTTGTATTATGGCAAGAAAAAAGCAGCTAAGTAAAGAAAAACGAGTGGCCATCATTACTTTAAAAAATGAAGGTCAGTTCGAAAAATTGGGAAAACTTTGAAAGTGTCCCCAAGTGCAGTGGCAAAAACCATCAAGCGCTACAAAGAAACTGGCTCACATGAGGACCGCCCCAGGAAAGGAAGACCAAGAGTCACCTCTGCTTCTGAGGATAAGTTTATCCGAATCACCAGCCTCAGAAATCGCAGGTTAACAGCAGCTCAGATTAGAGACCAGGTCAATGCCACACAGAGTTCTAGCAGAAGACACATCTCTACAACAACAGTTAAGAGGAGACTTTGTGCAGCAGGCCTTCATGGTAAAATAGCTGCTAGGAAACCACTACTAAGGACAGGCAACAAGCAGAAGAGACTTGTTTGGGCTAAAGAACACACGGAATGGACATTAGACTAGTGGAAATCTGTGCTTTGGTCTGATGAGTCCGAATTTGAGATCTTTGGTTCCAACCACCATGTCTTTGTGCGAAGCAGAAAAGGTGAACGGATGGACTCTACATGCCTGGTTTCCACCGTGAAGCATGGAGGAGGAGGTGTGATGGTGTTGGGGTGCTTTGCTGGCGACACTGTTGGGGATTTATTCAAAATTGAAGGCATACTAAACCAGCATGGGTACCACAGCATCTTGCAGCGGCATACTATTCCATCCGGTTTGCGTTTAGTTGGCCCATCATTTATTTTTCAACAGGACAATGACCCCAAACACACCTCCAGGCTGTGTAAGGGCTATTTGACCAAGGAGAGTGATGGGGTGCTACGCCAGATGACCTGGCCCCACAGTCACCAGACCTGAACCCAATCGAAATGGTTTGGGGTGAGCTGGACCGCAGAGTGAAGGCAAAAGGGCCAACAAGTGCTAAGCATCTCTGGGAACTCCTTCAAGATTGTTGGAAGACCATTCCCGGTGATTACCTCGTAAGGCTCATCAAGAGAATGCCAAGAGTGTGCAAAGCAGTCATCAAAGCAAAAGGTGGCTACTTTGAAGAACCTAGAATAATAAGACATAATTTCAGTTGTTTCACACTTTTTTGTTAAGTATATAATTCCACATGTTAATTCATAGTTTTGGTGCCTTCAGTGTGAATGTACAATTTCATAGTCATGAAAAAGCTTTAAATGAGGTGTGTCCAAACTTTTGGTCTGTACTGTATGTCACAAAAAAACTGTCTCAGAATTAGCGGGATCTGTTAAAGCGGTCAGAGATATAACCACATAAAGTGACAGTGGTCAGAATTGTAAATATTGGCTTGGTCATTAAAGGGAATCTGTCACCCCAAAAATCGTATATGAGCTAAGGTCACCGGCATCAGGGGCTTATCTACAGCATTCTGTAATGCTGTAGATAAGCCCCCGATGTAACCTGAAAGGTAAGAAAAACAGGTTATATTATACTCACCCAGGGGCGGTCACGCTGCGGTCCAGGTCCGGCGCCTCCCATCTTCATACGATGACGTCCTCTTCTTGTCTTTCTCCCGCGGCTCCGGCACAGGCGTACTTTGTCTGCCCTGTTGAAGGCAGAGCAAAGTACTGCAGTGCGCAGGCGCTGGGCCTCTCTGACCTTTCCCGGCGCCAGCGCACTGCAGTACTTTGCTCTGCCCTCAAAAGGGCAGACGAAGTACACCGGAGCCACATACACGGCAGGAAGACAAGAGGACGTCATCCTATGAAGATGGGAGGCGCTGGACCTGGACCGCAACATCGGACCGCCCCTGGGTGAGTATAATAATCTAACGTGTTTTTCTTATCTTTCAGGATACATCAGGGGCTTATCTACAGCATTACAGAATGCTGTAGATAAGCCCCTGATGCCGGTGGCCTTAGCTCATATACGATTTTTAGTGTGATAGATTCCCTTTAAGTACAAAATTGCCTCTGTCACTAAGGGTTTAAGTAGCTTGCTATATGCTGTTGCCTATGCACATAGGATTACTGTATTCATCCACTTATGTGGGACTTATTTTGTTTAACGTCCACATTTATGCATTTGGTGTGACATGATCTGTTACGATTATTAGAGTACATCCACACTCTAACTTTGTGGTTATTAAATCAGGGCCCAATGTGTACCCCATTCACACATTTAGCTCTGATGAACTGAGTCCACATACACACACTGTTTGAGGTTTCTTGGTCAATCTGCAGTTACTGCGTTTGGTCATTTGGTCCACCAGGTAGATGTCTGTTGTCTTTATATCCTATGTCCAAAGCACGGGGCCAAAGTGTAACAGTTTGGGCTGGGTGTAAGGTCAGTGCCCTATTCACGAGGGCTGGTCTTGAATAGATTGTGACTTGGATTAATATACTGCAAATTGTGACAAGGATTAATATAGTGAATGACACAGTTAAAACGCTACTTAACTACTGATAGTGTTACGTGAATCGTGGCCACATATGCACCATATTGTTTAATTTTGTGATATACGGTATGTCTAAAAAATCCTTAAGAGCTAATTCTTAATTTCCCAAGTTGCTATTACTTAATCCAACACTTAGATCAATACTGGACAAGTCTCTGTGTTTTCTGTGCACCACTCAGTCTGAAAAAAGAAGAAAAGAAAAAAAATCAGACGTGAAATTCCTCATAGATTATTATAGGTACAAGTGCTATTGGTGAAACACACAAAAACACTCTGTTAGGGCTGGCGGAATGCACCAAATAATAGAAAGGTAGTAATAAGGAGCGTTCGCAGTCCGCCGGTCCACCGTGCAGTGATGTTACCTGTTGCCCGGTAATGGCGGACGCTATATGGTGGTATAATAGATGAACACACGTGGGTTAACGTCACCCGGTGTGAAAAGAAGCAGACTGTTGCTTCAAAGAACTGCACCCCCTAGGAATATAAATGACGTAGCCTGTTAAAGCTCACAGAGCTCGGCAAAGTGAGCGCCACTGTTTAGTCACAGGACTCTACCCCAAGGACACAGTGTTAGAGTCCCTCTAGACCCACAAGCACTCAGTGCCGCAACTGCAGTGCCAGGGAGAAGCTATGCTAAAGATTTAGCGCACTATGTTCGTGCAGCGCCGCTCTGGCGGATGCCACTAACCACTCTGACTAGGGTCTGTAAAGCGCACTAATTGCACACGGCGCCACACAGACGGTCGCTGCTGATATGACGCAGCATACTCGTGCCTAGTGCTGGATGGCACAGTCTGGTGCTAGTTAGCTCAATCACCCAAGTACATGCAACAACGCTAGGGAGGGGAATGATTAGAACCTTTTATAGATGTAGCCTTCCGGGACCTTCCCAGTGGTCCAATCGGAGCAGCTGCAGGACCTGAGCAAGTGACCTCCGACTTCCAATGAGAAGTCATCCTACGGGCATGCTCAGTAGACGAAAAAACACCAGTATACAGG
This sequence comes from Ranitomeya variabilis, assembly GCF_051348905.1. NCBI lineage: Eukaryota > Metazoa > Chordata > Amphibia > Anura > Dendrobatidae > Ranitomeya > Ranitomeya variabilis. The sequence continues at coordinate 406,221,001 of NC_135235.1, read as the reverse complement.
CAGAGATGCTTACATGTCCAAGGCCTCCAACAATCAGGGCCGGCCCGACAGATTACGGCGCCCTAGGCGAAACTATTTTGTTGCGCCCCTACTACTTTTAACATACCTCCCAACTTTTGAAGATGGGAAAGAGGGACAAAGTTTGCGGCGCGTGAAGCGCGCCGTGGCAAATTTTAGGCCACGCCTCTGACCACACCCATTCATAACTAGCCACACCCATATCCACGTCCCAACCACACCCATTTAGCACTGCTGATCACACTGTTTCAAAAAGAATAATTATAAACAAAAAAATATGGCCACACAGTGCTCCATACTGTATAATGGCCACACATGATGCTCCATACTGTATAATGGCCACACATGATGCTCCATACTGTATAATGACCACACATGATGCTCCATACTGTATATTGGCCGCACATGATACTTCGCACCGTATAATGGCCACACATAGCTACTCCTACACACGCGGCTGCGCTCCGTACACACGCGCTCCGCTCCATACACCTCGTACACACGCGGCTCCGCTCCGTACACCTCGTACACATTTAGCTCCGCTCCGTACACCTCGTACACATTTAGCTCCGCTCCATACACCTCATACACACACAACTCCGCTCCGTACACCTCATACACATGGCTCCGCTCTGTGCACCTCATACACACACGGCTCCGCTCCATACACCTCATACACATTCAGCTCCGCTCCATACACCTTTTGCCTTTTGAAAAGATTTTTTATAATTTTTTCTATTTTTTCTCTTGCGCCCCCTTAGGGTCGGCGCCCTAGGCGGCCGCCTAGTTCGCCTATACGTTCGGGCCGGCCCTGCCAACAATTGCACTCAGGGTATGTGCACACGTCAGGATTTCTTCAGGATTTTTTGCATTTTTTTGCGGATTTCCCCAATTAAAACGCTATAATACCGCATAAAAAATGCATACATTATGCATCCTATCATTTAGAATGCATTCCGCACTTTTTTTGCAAATGTTGCATTTTTTTCCGCAAAAAAAACACATTCCGGGAAAAGAAGCAACATGTTCATTATTTTTGTGGATTTTTTGCAGATTTCCCATGAAATTGGGAGTGTCAGGAAAAAAACGCAAAAAATCCGCAAAAAAAACGCACAAAAACGCGTAAAAAACGCACAAAAAACGCAAAAAAAAAACACGCATGCGGATTTCTGGTAGAAATGTCCGGATTTTGTCAGGAAAATTTCTGCAAGAAATCCTGACGTGTGCAGCTGAAGTGTGCACCTCAAGGTGCAGCGGACCCAAGTTAAGGCTACTTTCACACTAGCGTCGTACGTCGCAATGCGACATGGCGACGTACCGACGCATACTGTGCAAAAAACCACAACGGGGCAGCAGATGCAGTTTTACAATGCATCCACTGCCCCATTGTGATGTCCGGGGAGGCAGGGGCAGAGTTCCGGCCGCGCATGCGCGGTCGGAAATGGCGGACACGACGCCCCAAAAAACGTTACGTTACTTTTTTTGTGCCGACGGTCCGACGCGACACGACACATCCGTCGCACTGCGTCGTTAATGCAAGTCTATGGAGAAAAAACGCATCCTGCAGGCAATTTTGCAGGATGCGTTTTTTCTCCAAAACGACGCATTGCGACGTGCGTCGTACGACGCTAGTGTGAAAGCAGCCTAAGATGGCAAATACAGAGGTGCAATAATACCGATAAGGCAGCCACCCTACAATCAGGAATTGGCCACTTGGCGCAACTGTGCAAACAAATAGTCTGTATGTGGCGTGTTCACACAGGAATGCAAAGTATATGGCTCAGAGCCTATTAATGATGCCATGTAGCGGGCTAACCATTGCTAACTATAATGCATCCTGTGTGAACAGAGGCCTCAGTGTACAGAGCCATCTAGGGCCCAGCCGCACCCTGGAAAAATATACAGTGCACCAAACACATAACAATGTATGCAAGGTATTGGTCGATATTATGGCCACAATATTTAAGCTGCCAACCTGTGGTGCACCTGTGCAAACAAATAGTCTGTACACACACAGGATGCATTATGGTGAGCCCGCTACATGGCGTCATTAATAGGCTTTGAGCCATATACTTTGTATTCCTGTGTGAACACGCCACATACAGACTATTTGTTTGCACAGGTGCACCAAGGGGCCAATTCCTGATTGTAGGGTGGCTGCCTTATCGGTATTATTGCACCTGTGTATTTGCCATCTTAACTTGGGTCCACTACACCTTGGTTAGTGCAATTGTTGGAGGCCTTGGACAGGTAAGCATCTCTGCCTGTATACTGGTGTTTTTTTTGTCTAGAATAGTGGAGGTCTTTCCTCTTAGGGTATGTTTCCACGGTCAGGAAACGCTGCTTGTTTGACGCTGCGCAGAGCTGCAGCGTCAAACAAGCAGCGTCCAGATGTTCCAGCATAGTGGATAGGATTTTATGAAATCCCGTCTCCACTATGCGTGGAAACCCGCACGCGGCGGCCCTGCGACTACGGACATGCTGCGCGTCTTTTCAGATCGCAGCATGTCCGTACACCTTGCGGGGACGCAGCGTCCCCGCAAGGCATATCACAGGGCGCTATGGGAGAGAGCGCGATCATCCCAGATGTGAAGAGTTAACACATCCGGCATGATCGCGTCCCAGAAAGGGGGCGGGGCTTAGCGCCAAGCGGCTTCGCCGCTGCGGCGATACCGCCGGCCATCCTGACAGTGGAAACATACCCTCAGGGTATGTGTCCACGTTCAGGATTGCATCAGGATTTGGTCAGGATTTTCCATCAGTATTTGTAAGCCAAAACCAGGAGTGGGTGATAAATGCAGAAGTGGTGCATATGCTTCTATTATACTTTTCCTCTGATTGTTCCACTCCTGGTTTTGGCTTACAAATACTGATGGAAAATCCTGACCAAATCCTGATGCAATCCTGAACGTGGACACATACCCTGAGGGTATGTTTCCACTGTCAGGATGGCCGGCGGTATCGCCGCAGCGGCGAAGCCGCTTGGCGCTAAGCCCCGCCCCCTTTCTGGGACGCGATCATGCCGGATGTGTTAACTCTTCACATCTGGGATGATCGCGCTCTCTCCCATAGCGCCCTGTGATATGCCTTGCGGGGACGCTGCGTCCCCGCAAGGTGTACGGACATGCTGCGATCTGAAAAGACGCGCAGCATGTCCGTAGTCGCAGGGCCGCCGCGTGCGGGTTTCCACGCATAGTGGAGACGGGATTTCATAAAATCCCCTCCACTATGCTGGAACATCTGGACGCTGCCCTAAAGGGTATGTGTCCACGTTCAGGTTTGCTTCAGGCTTTGGTCAGGATTTTATGCAAGTAAAATCCTGACCAAAACTGCACCTGAGGTCACTGGCAGGTCACCTGCGGTGTGCCTGCGTGTTTTGCTCATTGTAGCAACATGCTGCGTTTTGAAAAAACGCACCGCGCATGCGTTTTCGCGGCAAAAACGCATGCGTTTTTTAACGCATAGTGGAGTCGGGATTTCATGAAATCCCCTCCACTATGCTGTAACATCTGGACGCTGTGTTTTTGACGCTGCGGAAAAACACAGCGTCAAAAACGCAGCGTTTCCTGAACGTGGACACATACCCTGAGGGTGTGTCCACGTTCAGGATTGCTCCAGGATTTGGTCAGGATTTTATGCAGGTAAAATCCTGACCAAAAATGCACCTGAGGTCACTGGCAGGTCACCTGCGGTGTTCCTGCGTGTTCATTTTAGCAACATGCTGCGTTCTGAAAAAACGCACCGCATGTGCGTTTTTGCGGGAAAAACGCATGCGTTTTTTTAATGCACAGTGGAGACAGGATTTCATTAAATCCCCTCCACTATGCTGTAACATCTGGACGCTGCGTTTTTTACGCTGCGGCTCAACGCTGCATCAAAAACGCAGTGTTTCCTGAACGTGGACACACACCCTTAGGGCTGTCCCACACGTCCAGATAATTCCGGTACCGGAATAAATCGGTACCGGAGTTATCCGTGTCCGTGTGCCTGGGAACTCACGGAGGCCATACCTGCGGCACACGTGTGCCGCCCGTATGGCGAGTGGGTACCACACGGAGCGTGTGGTACCCACTCTGCATGGTGCTGAAGCTGCGATTCATATCATCCCTGCAGCAACGTTTGCTGCAGGGAAAATATGAAGAATAGTGTTTAAAATAAAGATCCATGTGTCCGCCGCCCCCCCACCCCCTGTGCGCCCCCCCCGCTGGTCAGAAAATACTCACCCGGATCCCCCGTCGGCAGTCGCTCCTTCCTGGTCTGGCCGCGGCTTACTGTATGCGGTCACGTGGGGCCGCTCATTTACACTCATGAATAGGCGGCTCCGCCCCTATTGGAGGTGGAGCCACATATTCATGAGTGTAATCGGCCGCATACAGTAGGAGGCGCGGCCAGACCAGGAAGGAGCGACTGCCGACGGGGGACCCGGATAAGTATTTTCTGACCAGCGGGGGGGGGCGCACAGGGGGTGGGAGGGCGGCGGACACCTAAATCTTTATTTTAAACACTATCATTCATATTTTCTCTATAGCAAACGCTGCTACAGGGAACATATGAATGGCGGCTTCAGCACCATGTGGGGGGGACAGCGCTTACTGTAGCGCTGTCTCCGGCACGCCACACGGACCCCAGACGGAGAATGTCCGTGTGAGGTGCGTGTTTTACACGGACCCATTGACTCTATTGGGTCCGTGTAATCCGTGCGCTCCCACGAACACTGACATGTCTCCGTGTTTGGCACACGGAGACACGGTCCGCACACGGTCCGCACAAAATCAATGACATCTGAACAGATGCATTGATTTTTATGGGTCTACGTGTGTCAGTGTCTCCGGTACGTGAGGAAACTGTCACCTCACGTACCGGAGCCACTGACGTGTGAAACCGGCCTTATGGTGTTTTTTCAGTAGACGAAAAGCAGGGCTTAATCCCTGGAACGTCTACTCGCCGATGATCAATGCTGGTTACAAAGTCTGAATCTGGGGCAGCAGCTGTAATCAGATGCACAGTATCAGCTTGAACCAGACACTGGGACTGATGTCTCTGCTGAGTAGACTACACTGTGGCTGGGGAAGAGTGGGAGACCGCCGAGGACATGGTTTGAGCTTCCCCGTGCAGTTGCGGGAACTCGACACCTAACACACTCATATGGGAAAACCTGAAGTTTGAATGAGCTCTTGAATTTAACTATGAGACTTGACCATTCAATTGCTTTCATAATACATTGCAATACTTGTATGTTAAGGCCTTAGGGTACGTGTCCACGTTCAGGATGGCCAGTGGTATCGTCGGAGCGGCAAACCCGCTCGGCGCTAAGCCCCGCCCCCTTCTGGGACACGATGATGCCGGATGTGTTCATTGTACACATCCGGGATCATCGCACCCCTCGCATAGGGCCCTGTGTTATGTCTTGCAGCGGCGCCGCAAGGAACACGGACATGCTGCGATCTGAGAAGACGCGCAGCATGTCTGGAGTCGCAGGGCCGCCGCGTGCGTGTTTCCACGCATAGTGGACACGGGATTTCAAAAAATCCCCTCCACTATGCTGGAACATCTGGACGCTGCGTGTTTGACGCTGCGGCCCCACGCAGCGTCAAACACGCAGCGTTTCCTGACCGTGGACACGTACCCTTAGGGTATGTGTCCACGTTCAGGAAACGCTGCGTTTTTGACGCTGCGTTTTTCCGCAGCGTAAAAAACGCAGTGTCCAAATGTTACAGCATAGTGGAGGGGATTGCATGAAATCCCGACTCCACTATGCGTTAAAAAACGCATGCGTTTTTGCCGCGAAAACGCATGCGTGGTGCGTTTTTTCAAAACGCAGCATGTTGCTACAATGAGCAAAACACGCAGGTACACCGCAGGTGACCTGCCAGTGACCTCAGGTGCAGTTTTGGTCAGGATTTTACCTGCATAAAATCCTGACCAAAGCCTGAAGCAAAACTGAACGTGGAAACATACTCTTAGACTGCTCTAGAAACTAATCAGCACTTGTAGTTGGAGTGATGGATCCAGAAGCCCCACTTTTTTTTAATCAAAATTCTAGGGTGGTACATGTTAGTTTCTCATTTAGCGTTCTTTATGCCAAAAGACATGTTTTTGATGAAGAAATGTCTACAACAAATACTTCTGAATATACCATTATGTATACTGTTTCTCCATATATGTTTTTTTTTATCATTTGCTGTTTATAAGTGATTTTAGTACTTGCACCATTTTTAAAGTTGTCTTTCTTGTTTGAAGGAAATGTGAACTTTTTCCGACATTTGGAAAACTAAAGTATTAATGTTTTCATTTTTTTTCTTAATGGGTATTCAATATTTTGTCTCTTCTTGTCTTTGGCAACTTTGCTTAATCAGATGTTTTTACACAGAGTTGTAAAATTGGACTCTTTCAAATGTCAGTTTGGCTTCGTATCACTATATTTCCCCCTTGGTGTAAGGCTTCCGGTAATTTTTTTTTTTTCTCAAAGATTATCAAGTAACATTTTAAAGGATTATCCCAGTTTATGCGCCAAAAGCGATTATAAATAGAAAAAAATAAATCTTTTTGATCTTCCACCAAATTCTTCAACCATGTGCACCATTTTGATAAATTTAACACACAGACACAAAAGTGGCTTTTCCCTCAGCTGCTGCAGCACCACACAGGTACAATGGACGGCGCTTCATATTACTGACGTGGCCACAGCCGCCTCATCCGGAGCACATTGTGCAGTGCACAGCGCGGAATTACTGATTGCAGAATGTGGAAGTTGCCCCTAATCAGGGCAATACACATAACATGGCGCTTATGGCTGAGGTAAAAGTGTGTGAGTCACTGCTGCCATAACAGATGGTCCATTCCAGTACATAACCCTCGCAGTGAGCTAAACACAATGCGCGCACACACGGTGCCGCCGGTCTGAAGCGGAGAACAACGTGAAAAGATAAATGTTTCCTACAAGCACAAAGCGAGCACTGAGCTCCTGACTGGAGACCAGGAAGCAATACAGACTACTATCGCAGCACAGACACCATGTGACCAAGCTGCTGGGTCACGTGACTCTTCCCGCCAGCAGCACTGCCATAAATAATACGGGCGAAGAGGGAGCAGTGCAGGTCACGTGTGCCGTGCAAGGTGCAGCACGTATACTCCAACCACTGTACTGACCGCGGGACGCCACTGAGGAAGAGGGCGTGGTCATACAGACGTAAGGCGAAGTGTCGCGTCCTTGCTAACATCTTTTGGGAAGTCTCCAAACATTGATGAAATATTGTGAGAGTGCCTGTCAGCCATTTGGGGCGGGGCTTTAATCTGTCTATTTGCATACTTGTGTATGTACACGTATTTCATGTGCCATTTGACAGTTATTATTTGGTGAGTGTGATACTGTACAGAGAAATGCAGGCTGGAGTTTATGGGGCATCTTACCAGCTGGCACTATTAATACTGAATGGGCTTCTGAATGACCCCAACGCTTGCCTACACTGCTCTCCAGGGTCATCCGGCCAGTAGCCATGACTTGCGGTAGGTGCACACGTTCAGTATTTTGGCAGCGCTTTGGACACAGCACATGTCCGCTCTGTCTAAAGCGCTGCCGGCTATTGAACGCAGGGGATTCCACATATGTTAATTGAACTGTGCGGAATCACTGCATCCAATATATTGTATGGGTGACCTTAATCTTGCGGAGGCTTGCGTCTCCGCAGGAGAAATAGACATGTTGCGGTCTGGAAAGACGCACCGCATGTCCGTCTCCGCGGGTAAGCTGCAGGCGTCTCGGCACGTATAGTGGAGATGGGATTTCTTAAAATTCCATCCACTATGCTGTAACATCTGTACGCTGCGGATGTACGCAGCGTCCAACCCACCGCGTTTACTGACTGTGGAACCGTGTTTACTGACTCTGAAAATACTCTTAGAGGACGCTGGCAGACCCTGCTTACAGGAGATCATGACTCTTGAGGACACTGGCAGACCCTGATTAGGGGATCATGACACTTAGAACATGCTGGCAGACTCTGCTTATAGGGAAATTATGGCACCAGTGTTTTTTTGTGCAGATTCACTGTAATGGTTACACCCCAATTCATAATGACTGGCATTTTATCTCAGTCTCATGACAGGAGTGCAGGGGTAAGGCCGGAGACACACTGGTGCGAGATACGGCTGAGTCTCGCTGGTTAAAAGCAAGCTGTGGCACCGGCACTCCGGAGCGGAGCGTGCAGCTGCATAGCAATACATGTAGCCGCACGCTCCGCTCCTGAGTGCCGGTGCCACAGCTTGCTTTTAACCAGCGAGACTCGGCCGTATCTCGCACCAGTGTGTCTCCGGCCTAAGATGCACCCTTTCCATCTGGAGGTTTGTGCCACTTATTTAAGATATGCAAAAACAGAGATCTCACTTTTAATACCGGTAATGCAAAACACGCCAAAGAATAAATAAAAACACTTAAAAAACCCAAATACCATGTAGTCACTTTCAAACAATCCAAAATAGAGTTGCAGTTCACCCTAGCAACCATGTGACACACAGAATGTAAGTACACATGAATAAACTGAAATAGTGGCCTCCGTTTTCATAAATATAACAAGTAGAGTTGAGCGACTTTTACTTTTTTAGGTTCGAGTCAGGTTTCGCGAAACCCGACTTTCTCAAAAGTCGGGTCGGATGAAATCGGCCGATTATTGCGAAAAGTCGGGGATCCGACTGAAACACGAAACCCAATGCAAGTCAATGGGGAAGCAAAGTCGGCATTGAGTGGAGGACAGGAAAACACCTACAGTGCCCTTTTTAATGCCAAAAACATCAATTCTTGTTATTTAAGCTTGTCAATCTTAATTTACCTTATAATAATAGTTAGGCATTGAAAATTGGGGGTCATTTGGCTAAAGTTGTGGGGGGGTAGGGCTGGCTCAAGTTTTTCGTGGGCCCAGGAAACGCGGACTACGTCATGGCGGTGGAGCAGGGAGGGGTAAGTATTTCAACTTTGCAAGTGCTGTGATCCTGAGCAAGCAGGGGGGGCACACTCGTTCGCACTGGCACAGGGCCCCTCAAAGTACGGCGGTGTTTGACGGCAGGGGCGCCGCCCACCGGCAGAGACACTTTTGCATACTATGAGGGGCCCTGTGCCAGTGACGTCGCCAACGAGTATGCCCCCCCACCTGATGAAGGAACCTGCACTTTCATCTGCACCTTCCTCTTTGTCCCAGTGTAAGGTGGTATAGTATGCGGGAAGGGGAACCAAACTTTCAGCAGGGTCAGATACTGGCTGTGTAGAATGCAAGGGGAGTGTAGTGGTCTGGGACAATGTACCAGCAGACTCATCTAGCAGTGGCTGGGCAATGGGCAGGATGAGGAGGAAACACACATGTAGGCCCAAAGAATAAAGTAGGCTAAAGCCAGTTCAAATGTGGTAACAGGACTAAACAGGCGGCATAGTTTTGATCAGTGGAGGAGAACACCAAGGAGCGGCAGACACCGTTAGTTTGGCCCAACCAAACTAGTAGGCCAAATGCAGTTTCATATTCTAAATAGAGGCCGAAAGCCTGAAGATTGAAGCTCAGCTTTGATCAGTGGAGGACAGCTGTAATGACTCGAGTGGCGCAGACAGACACAGGTAGTAGGCCTAAAATATAAAAGTAGGCTAAATTCAGTTCAAAATTGGTAACTGGAGTAACGTGGTGTCATTACTTTGTTCAGTGGAGGACAGCTGTAATGAGGGGCAGACACAGTTTGTAGGCCCTATAAAGTAAGTAGGCTAAATCCAGTTCAAAACTGGTAACAGGAGTGAACGGGCGGCATTGCTTTGATCAGTGGAGGACAGCTGTAATGAGTGGCGCAGACAGACACAGGTAGTAGACCTACAATAAAAAAGTTGGCTAAATGCAGTTCAAAACTGGTAACAGGAGTGAACTGGCAGCATTGCTTTGTTCGGGGGAGGACAACTGGAAGAAGTGGCTGACACAGTTAGTTGGCCAAAATAGTAAAGTGGGCTAAATGTCTGCAAAAAAAAAATGTTCCTAAATAAACAGGTGGCAAAGCTAGGTACAGGGGTGGGTTCCTCTGCTGAGTAGCAGACAGTGGTAGTTCGAGCACGGTATTCACAGGTCTAAATGGAGGGCAGGGCCCCTGTATATTTTTACTATCTATCATTTCAACAAATTTGTATTGGCAGTGCCATTGAAGGATTTAACAGCACAGACTACACAGTGGTGGAGCAGTGAGAGGTAAGTATTGCAAGTGGTAGAGCACTGTTTTAGCTGGGGGGGAACACTCTCTCGTGGGCGGCGGTACTGGCCCAGGGCCACTCATATTACGACGGTGTGTCTGACGTTGGGTGTGCACCACCACCGCCAGAGACACTTCATTGCACTATGAGGGACCCTGTGACAGTGCCGTCGCCCAAAAGTGGGCACACCCACCTGTCCAGGCAAACAGCACTCGCACGGGTGCTTGCGCCAAGTGGTGACCACGGCCCTGTGGGGGGAGTCAGCCCATTTTGGGAGGTGTAAAAATGGCCTATGGTGGACATTCAGCAGCTGCAAATGGAGGAATTGGAGCAGTCAGTAAGAGGAGGCCAAAAGCAAGACCTTTTTACAGGAAAGCTACGTGTCAGCAGGGGAAGGTGGGGCAAAATATTTTGAAATCCATGATTGGTTCATTTTAATGAAGGTTAGATCATCAACATTTTGGGTAGCCAGACAAGTCCTTTTTTCGGTCAGTATTGAACCAGCAGCACTGAATACTCTGTCTGATAGCACACTAGCAGCTGGGCAAGCGAGCTCCTGTAATGCATATTCTGCCAATTCAGGCCAGGTGTCTATTTTAGATGCCCAGTAATCAAAGGGGAATGACGTGTGAGGGAGAACATCGATAAGGGAGGAAAAATAGTTCGTAACCATACTGGACAAATGTCTCCTGTCACTTTGAATTGATGCAGCAGTACCTGTCGAGTCTGCGGTCATTGCAAAATCACTCCACAACCTGGTCATAAAACCCCTCTGTCCAACGCCACTTCTGATTTGTGCACCTCCTAACACCTCTTGCATGTTGCCCCCTGCAGCTCGTGTGAGAACCATCACCGCCGCTGTGTGCTGGGAATGCCTGAACCAAACGGTCTACAAGAGTTGCTTGTTTGGTAGCCAATATTTGCTCAAGGTTCTCATGTGGCATGATATTTTGTAATTTCCCTTTATAGCGTGGATCCAGGAGGCAGGCCAACCAGTAATCGTCATCGGTCATCATTTTGATAATGCGGGGGTCCCTTTTTAGGATACGCAAGGCATAATCAGCCATGTGGGCCAATGTTCCAGGTGTCAATTCACTGCTTGTGCTGGGTTGAGGAGCACTTTCTGGCAAATCAACATCACTTGTCTCCCGCAAAAACCCTGTACCTGACCTTGCAACGCTACCAGTTTCTATTGCCCCCTGAGAAGCTTCCTCCTCCCATAAATATTCATCCCCATCATCATCATCCTCCTCTTCGTCCCCCACCTCGTCCAGGAGAGTTCCCTGGGCAGACAATGGCTGACTGTCATCAAGACTTCTCTCCTCCTCGGCTGCAGACGCCTGCTCCTTAATGTGCGTCAAACTTTGCATCGGCAGACGCATTAGTTGGAGGCTCATGCTTATGATGGCGTCGTCTGCACTTACTAACCGTGTGCATTCCTCAAAACACTGAAGGACTTGACAGAGGTCTTGTAGCTTCGACCACTGCACACCTGACAACTCCATGTCCGCCATCCAACTGCCTGCCCGTGTATGTGTATCCTCCCACAAATACATTACAGCACGCCTCTGTTCGCACAGCCTCTGAAGCATGTGCAGTGTGGAGTTCCACCTTGTTGCAATGTCGATTATTAGGTGGTGCTGGGGTAGCTTCAGCGATCGCTGATGGTTCTGCATACGGCTGGAGTGTACGGGCGACCGGCGGATGTGCGAGCAAAGTCTTCGCACCTTCAGGAGCAGGGCTGGTAACCCCGGATAACTTTTCAGGAAGCACTGCACCACCAGGTTCAAGGTGTGAGCCAGGCAAGGTATGTGTTTCAGTTCTGAAAGGGCTATGGCAGCCATAAAATTCCTTCCGTTATCACTGACTACCTTGCCTGCCTCAAGTTGTACACTGTCCAGCCATGACTGAGTTTATTGCTTGCAAGAACTCGGCCAGAACTTCCGCGGTGTGTCTGTTTTCGCTCAAACACTTCATTTCCAACACAGCCTGCTGACGCTTACCACTAGCTGTTCCATAATGGGACACACTGGCAGCTGCGGGTGGAGTGGTAGGGCGACTGTGCTCTGTGGACGAGCTTTCGCTTCTGGAGGTGGTGGAGGAGGAGGAGGAGGAGGGTTGTCGAACGCCTACTGCCAACTGTTTCCTAGACCTTGGGCTAGGCAGAACTGTCCCACTATGGCTGTCCCCTGTGGACCCTGCATCCACCACATTAACCCAGTGCGCCATGATGGACACGTAATGTCCCTGGCCATGCCTACTGGTCCATGCATCTGTTGTGAGGTGCACCTTTCTACTGACTGATTGCCTGAGTGCATGGACAATGCGGTCTTTGACATGCTGGTGGAGGGCTGGGATGGCTTTTCTCGCAAAAATGTGTCGACTGGGTAGGTCATAGCGTGGTACTGCGTAGGCCATCAGGGCTTTGAAAGCTTCGCTTTCAACCAACCGGTAGGGCATCATCTCTAACGAGATTAGTCTAGCAATGTGTACGCAGATGAGAGGGTGAGTACTTTCTTTTGCTAACGAGAGTCTCTTGTAGGGTGAGCTGGACTGGAGAGCTGCATATGGTGGAACTAGCGGTGGTGGTGGTGGTGGACATGGCGGATTGAGAGCGGGTTGGTGATGGTATTCTTGATGTTGACCTACATACAGTGTTTCCTACCAAAAACCTTGTGATTCCCTGACTGCTTTGGCCTTGCGACGATCCCTCTACATTTGCTGCTGGTGGTGTCCTAACCGGTGGGCTTACAGTGAGGGAAGCAATGTAGCGTTGCTGACTACATTCATTCTGAGCAGGTGCACCAACGGTACAGGACGTTTGGTAGTTAGTCCAGGCTTGCAAGTGCATGCTGGTTAAATGTCTACGCATGCACGTTGTATTTAAGTTTTTGACATTCTGCCCTCTGCTAAAGGTCTTTGAGCATTTCTTACAGATAACTTTGCACTGATCATTCGGATCTTGGTTAAAAAATTGCCACACTGCACTCTTCCTACTATCGAATACCTTTTCAGGCATTGCACGCTGTGCTGCTTTCACCGGATGGCCACGCTTTCCTAAAACTGGTTTTGTTTTTGACACATGTTTTTGGCCTGATACGGGCCTGCCAGATGAAAGCTGTTGCGATGTTGATGCCTGCTGCGGCTCATCCTCCTCCGCTTCAGAGCTACTGCCAGCAGCACCCTGTTCCCCCAATGGCTGCCAATCTGGGTCTACAACTGGGTCATCTATCACCTCCTCTTCAATGTCCTGTGCACCTTCCTCTGTGTCTCCGTGTAAGGTGCTACAGCGTTCGGGACGGGGCACCATAGTCTCATCAGGGTCAGATTCTGGCTGAGTACACTGCGAGGGCAATGTTGTGATCTGAGTCAATGGAACAGCATAATAATCTAGCTGTGGTTGTGCATCTGTGTACTCCATGTCTGATTCATCTTGTAATGGGCTGTGAACTATTTCCCTTTCTAACCCTGGCACAGTATGTGTAAAGAGCTCCATGGAGTAAACTGTAGTGTCACCTGCCGCATCCTTCACTTTTGCTTTGGGTGAAGGACACAAGGAAGCGACTTGTTCCTGACCGTGAGCATCCACTGATGACTCTCTGCTTTTAAATTTTGAACTTTCGGAAGAGGAGGCAAAAGAGCTAGAGGCTGAGTCAGCAAGGAAAGCCAAAACTTTTTCCTGCTGCTCCGGCTTTAAAAGCGGTTTTCCTACTCCCAGAAAAAGGAGCCTTCGAGGCCTTGTGTAGCCAGACGATGACGCTGGCTCAACAACTCGAGCCTTAGGTGCTATTTTGCTTTTCCCACTTCCACCAGATGATCCTCCACCACCATCATTACCAGCTGGCAATGACCGCCCACGGCCTCTTCCACCAGACTTCCTCATTTTTGGGAAAGTGTAAACAAACTATCAACCGTTATATGGTACTGTAAAGCAAGGTAGAAAGTGTATGTAAACTTAAGAATTTAACTCTCCCTTTTTATGTGTGGGAGACTGCGGCTAAAATAAGGCCCACTGTATTACACTACACAGTATAAGTGGCAGAAAGTGACTGGCAGATGTACGCCAAACAGAACTGACCCAGATGCACTTAGTGGCAATATAAATCTCCCTTTTTATGTGTGGGAGACTGCTGCAAAAAAAACAGGCCCACTGTATTACACTACACAGTATAAGTGGCAGAAAGTGGCTGGAAGACATATACCGTATTTTCCGGCATATAAGACGACTGGGCGTATAAGACGACCCCCCAACTTTTCCAGTTAAAATATAAAATCTTCTTAAAAGTCGGGGGTCTTCTTATACGCCGTATGTCGTCTTATAGGGCGGGTGACTAATGTGCCTTTTGGGGGGGGTGTGGTCCTGATGACGAAGAGGGGGCATCTCACAGGAAAGTGTGAGTGGAGTATCTCCCATTACCTCATTGTAGCTGCAGTGTGGGGTGCTGGGGAGCGGCGGCGGCCACCGCCCCACAGCACAGCACCCATGCGGCACAAAGAGGAGCAGCAGCTGCCGCCTCTCCCCAGCACAGAGACCCCATGCTGCAGCTACAATGAGGTAATGGGGGATACTCCACTCACACTTTCCTGTGAGACGCCCCCTCTTCGTCATCGGGACCACTCCCCCCCCCCCCCCCCCCACCATATACACATTGGTGTCTGCACTTGGTGTACAAGACGGCACCCGGCGTATAAGACGACCTCCGACTTTTAAGAAGATTTTCAGGGGTTAAAAAGTAGTCTTGTATGCCAGAAAATACAGTATATAAAAAAAAAAAGGGACTGTACTACAATAACAATCTCTCTACAATGATCTCAGGACAAGTATGGCAGCCAGCAATAAAAAGGACTGCTGCACACAAAAGTGGGGACAAATAAACAATCGAACTGTGCAGAAAGGAGCAACAGGACTTTTGCTTTTAAAAAAGCAGTTGGTTTGCACAGCGGCGTACAAACAGCAATGCAGCTATCAGGGAGCCTTATAAGCTACAGAGCTGATGCACAGAAATCTAGCCTCCACTGTCCCTGCAAAGAAAAGGTGGTGTTGGACAGTGGAAATCGCTACAGCACAAGCGACTTTGGCGCAAAGATCGCCGACAGCATGGCCGATCCCAGACTGGGATCGGGTCAGGTTTCACGAAACCCGACTTTGCCAAAAGTTGGCGATTTTTTTTAAATTGTCCGATCCGTTTCGCTCAACCCTAATAACAAGGGCTCCAATTACAATAAATACAACCACAAGTTATAAAATGTCAGTATGTATCAAGGATTAAAGAAGGAAACAATAAAAACGTGACAAGCATCATAGGCATAGAACAAGATGATCACATTCATAAAGAGTAAAGTGGTTGGGTCTAGTCCCTATCCTGATCCAATGACTGACACAGAAGTTTTTTTATAATTTATCATGATGGATTATCAATCAAATCCATATATGCGTTTCTGCGCAGGGTGTACATTATTACATTCAAACATGCCACCATCACACCCATCTTCAAAAAACCTAACCTTGACTCAACTGCTATGTCCAGCTATCGATAGCCCCATATCACTGCTCCTGTTTGTTTCAAAACTCCTTGATCAGCATGTCCATGCTCAGCTTTCCTCTCACCTCTCATCTAACTCTCTCCTTGATAACCTTCAATCTAGCTTCTGCCCCCACCACTCCACCGAAACTGCCCTGACCAAATTACTACTGACTTACAGCCAAAGCTAACAGACAGTTCTCCATCCTCCTCCTTCTCGACCTGTCCTCTCTCTTCGACACAGTTGACCACTGCCTACTTCTACAGATTCTTTCTTCCCTTGGCACCAAAGACCTTGCCCTGTCCTGGATTGCCTCATACCTTTTCGACCGCACATTTAGCGTTTCCCACTCCCACACTACCTCCTCATCTCTCCTGTTAGAGTCCCTCAAGGCTCTGTCCTGGGGCCCCTACTCTTTTCCATCTATACCCTTGGCCTAGGACAACTCTAAGGCCCATGGCTTCCAGTACCACCT
Source organism: Ranitomeya variabilis (assembly GCF_051348905.1). NCBI lineage: Eukaryota > Metazoa > Chordata > Amphibia > Anura > Dendrobatidae > Ranitomeya > Ranitomeya variabilis. The sequence continues at coordinate 406,204,775 of NC_135235.1, read as the reverse complement.
GTATGCGGACGACACTCAGATCTACCTCTATCTCTAGTCTATCAGCCATATCCTCCTTCACCTCTCGCTTCCTAAAACTCAATGTAGACAAAACCGAACTCATCATCTTTCTTCCATCTCGTGTATGGTACCTATCCGACCTATCTATTATTGTAAACGGCATCACGTTCTCTCCCACACCTGAAATTCGCTGCCTCGGAGTAACTCTCGACTCTTAACTCTTGCCACCTCCCGTCGCCTCCAACTCAAAAATAATTCCTGAATCCATCTCTTCCTCAGCCCTCAATCTCCTAAAACTCTTGTACATGCCCTCGTCATCTCCCGCTTTGATTACTGCAACACCCTCCTCTGTGGCCTCCCCGCTAACTCTCTAGCACTACCCCAGTCAGTCCTCAACTCTGCTGCCTGACTAATCCACCTCTCTCCTCGCTACTTCCGTTTATCCCCTCTGCAAATCCCTCCACTGGCTCCCAATTCCCCAACAAATCCAGTTCAAACTACTAACACTGACCTACAAAGCCATCCACAACCTGTCCCCTCCCTATATATCTGAACTAATCTCTCAATATCTTCCCTCACGTAATCTTCGATCCTCTCAAGACCTCCTACTCTCCTCCACACTTATTCGTTCCTCACACAACCGCCTCCAAGATTTCTCCCGAATATCCCCCATCCTCTGGAATTCAATGCTTCAGCACGTCTGATTATCCACCACCCTCGGATCCTTCAGACAGAACCTGAAGACTGTGCGCACACGTTCCGGATTTTTTGCTATAAAAACTCTTAAAATATGCATATATATGCATCTTATCATTTAGAATGAATTCTGCAGTTTTTGTGCATATGTTGCGTTTTTTTCACGGAAAAAAAACGCATCTTGGAAAAAAATGCAGCATGTTCATTAATTTTGCAGATTTTCCACTATATTATTGCATCCCAGAACCTCCGGAAAAAAATCCGAAAAAAAAGCGAGAAATACTCGAAAAAAAACAAAAAAAATCCGTATGCGGATTTATTGCAGAAAACATCCGCTTTTGTTGAGGAAATTTCTGCAAGAAATCCTGACGTGTGTGCACATAGCCGAAAACCCATCTCTTCAGGAAAGCTTACAGCCTGCAATAACCATTCTGCCACCTCACCACCACCCGAGCTGCCACCTCACCACCACCACCAGAGCTGCTGCACCCACGACCTTCTGTCTCTTCCCCATTACCTTGTATTAAGTAAGTAAGACAGGGTCCTCACCCCTCTGTACCAGTCTGTTATCGTAAATTTGTTTATTGTAAACAATATCTATAACTTTGTATGTAACCCCTTCTCATGTACATCACCATGGAATTAATGGTGCTATATAAATAAAATAATAATTACATTCCACTCATGTCTAGGATTAGCCTCTGTTTTCTACGTGTCAATAGACAAATGTTGTCTTTTTCATGTGATATATACTTTTTTCATATGCTTTATTGTATAAGATTGCTATCCTACATGTGCACTAAATCACTTCAGTATTTTTATGTATATGCTTTATGCATGATATTATCTTGTTTTATGCCTATGATGATCCTCACTTGTTTATTGTTTTCTTCTTTATTCCTTGATACATACTGACATTTTATCATTTGTGGTTGTATTTATTGTAATATGAGCCACTGTTATATTTATGAATATGGAGGCCACTATTTCTGATTATTCATGTGTACTTACATCATGTGTGTCACATGGTTGTTAGGATGAACCGCAACTCTATTTTGGGTTGTTTGAACATGACTACATGGCATTTGGGTTTTTTAGTTGTTTTTAATTATAGTGCTTTGGAACAAAGCACTATACTGTTATTCCACCGTGGATAACTTCTTCTTATTATAGTGCTTTGGAACAAAGCACTATACTGTTATTCCACCGTGGTAAACTTCTTCTTATTCTTATTATTCAGTCCGCACGTAATGCGGCCCGAACCGCTAAACTCACAGACTCCAGTGAGGTGTCATTTCGAAGCCAGCGTTCCTGAGAGGTGTGCTAAGTATTTTTCGTGCCGATCGGATTTGTAGTTTTTGCGCAATTTGTGTTTGAAAAAAGTCTTTCAATGCGTTTCAATAGGGAAATTGTCCCATACGTTTATAATGGGCTGGTTTCTGAGGCAATTTCTAAAAATAACTGCCACCTGGCTGATTAGCTCATTGATATGCGCAGTCAGACACAGTTACTATGCCAACGCCTATGAAGTCTACATCAGCTCACCAGGTCACAAGTTTTGTCAGATAATATCAGCTCTTAAAGTGACAGTACAGCACAATTCCAAACCACTATCTGTAGTCTTATGATTATTAGACTGTGGCCCGATTCTAACTCATCGGGTATTCTAGAATATGTATGTCCACGAAGTATATTGCACAGCCACGCAGTATACAGTGCAGAGCCGCGCAGTACACAGCGCAGAGCCGCGCAGTACACAGCGCAGAGCCGCGCAGTACACAGCGCAGAGCCGCGCAGTACACAGCGCAGAGCCGCGCAGTACACAGCGCAGAGCCGCGCAGTACACAGCGCAGAGTCGCGCAGTACAAAGCGCAGAGCCGCGCAGTACACAGCGCAGAGCCGCGCAGTACACAGCGCAGAGCCGCGCAGTACACAGCGCAGAGCCGCGCAGTACAAAGCGCAGAGTTGCGCAGTATAAAGCGCAGAGCCACGCAGTACACAGCGCAGAGCCGCGCAGTACACAGAGCAGAGCCGCGCAGTATACAGCGCAGAGCCGCGCAGTACACAGCGCAGAGCCGCGCAGTACACAGCGCAGAGCCGCGCAGTACACAGCGCAGAGCCGCGCAGTACACAGCGCAGAGCCGCGCAGTACAAAGCGCAGAGTCGCGCAGTATAAAGCGCAGAGCCGCGCAGTACACAGCGCAGAGCCGCGCAGTACACAGCGCAGAGCCGCGCAGTACAAAGCGCAGAGTCGCACAGTATAAAGCGCAGAGCCGCGCAGTACACAGCGCAGAGCCGCGCAGTACACAGCGCAGAGCCGCGCAGTACACAGCGCAGAGCCACGCAGTACACAGTGCAGAGCCGCGCAGTACACAGCGCAGAGCCGCGCAGTATACCGCGCAGAGCCGTGCAGTGCACAGCGCAGAGCCGCGCAGTACACAGCGCAGAGCCGCGCAGTATAAAGCGCAGAGCCGCGCAGTGTAAAGCGCAGAGCCGCGCAGTACACAGCGCAGAGCCGCGCAGTACACAGCGCAGAGCCGCGCAGTACACAGCGCAGAGCCGCGCAGTACACAGCGCAGAGCCGCGCAGTACACAGCGCAGAGCCGCGCAGTACACAGCGCAGAGCCGCGCAGTATACAGCGCAGAGCCGCGCAGTATACAGCGCAGAGCCGCGCAGTACACAGCGCAGAGCCGCCCAGTATACAGCGCAGAGCCGCGCAGTATACAGCGCAGAGCCGCGCAGTACACAGCGTAGAGCCACGCAGTATACAGCGCAGAGCCGCGCAGTATAAAGCGCAGAGCCGCGCAGTACACAGCGCAGAGCCGCGCAGTACACAGCGCAGAGCCGTGCAGTACACAGCGCAGAGCCGCGCAGTATAAAGCGCAGAGCCGTGCAGTACACAGCGCAGAGCCGCGCAGTACACAGCGCAGAGCCGTGCAGTACACAGCGCAGAGCCGCGCAGTATAAAGCGCAGAGCCGTGCAGTACACAGCGCAGAGCCGCGCAGTACACAGCGCAGAGAAGCGCAGTACACAGTGCAGAGCCGCGCAGTATAAAGCGCAGAGCCGCGCAGTACACAGCGCAGAGCCGCGCAGTACACAGCGCAGAGCCGTGCAGTACACAGCGCAGAGCCGCGCAGTTTAAAGCGCAGTATAAAGCGCAGAGCCGTGCAGTACACAGCGCAGAGCCGCGCAGTACACAGCGCAGAGCCGCGCAGTACACAGTGCAGAGCCGCGCAGTATAAAGCGCAGAGCCGCGCAGTACACAGCGCAGAGCCGCGCAGTACACAGCGCAGAGCCGTGCAGTACACAGCGCAGAGCCGCGCAGTTTAAAGCGCAGAGCCGTGCAGTACACAACGCAGAGCCGCGCAGTACACAGCGCAGAGCCGTGCAGTACACAGCGCAGAGCCGCGCAGTATAAAGCGCAGAGCCGTGCAGTACACAGCGCAGAGCCGCGCAGTACACAGCGCAGAGCCGTGCAGTACACAGCGCAGAGCCGCGCAGTATAAAGCGCAGAGCCGTGCAGTACACAGCGCAGAGCCGCGCAGTACACAGCGCAGAGCCGCGCAGTACACAGCGCAGAGCCGCGCAGTATAAAGCGCAGAGCCGCGCAGTACACAGCGCAGAGCCGCGCAGTACACAGCGCAGAGCCGTGCAGTACACAGCGCAGAGCCGCGCAGTTTAAAGCGCAGAGCCGTGCAGTACACAGCGCAGAGCCGCGCAGTACACAGCGCAGAGCCGTGCAGTACACAGCGCAGAGCCGCGCAGTATAAAGCGCAGAGCCGTGCAGTACACAGCGCAGAGCCGCGCAGTACACAGCGCAGAGCCGCGCAGTACACAGCGCAGAGCCACGCAGTATAAAGCGCAGAGCCGCGCAGTATAAAGCGCAGAGCCGCGCAGTACACAGCGCAGAGCCGCGCAGTACACAGCGCAGAGCCGTGCAGTACACAGCGCAGAGCCGCGCAGTATAAAGCGCAGAGCCGTGCAGTACACAGCACAGAGCCGCGCAGTACACAGCGCAGAGCCGTGCAGTACACAGCGCAGAGCCGCGCAGTATAAAGCGCAGAGCCGTGCAGTACACAGCGCAGAGCCGTGCAGTACACAGCGCAGAGCCGCGCAGTACACAGCGCAGAGCCATGCAGTACACAGCGCAAAGCCGCGCAGTATAAAGCGCAGAGCCGCGCAGTATAAAGCGGAGAGCCGCGCAGTACACAGCGCAGAGCCGAGCAGTACACAGCGCAGAGCCGCGCAGTAGACAGCGCAGAGCCGTGCAGTACAGAGCGCAGAGCCGCACAGTATAAAGCGCAGAGCCGCGCAGTATACCGCGCAGAGCCGTGCAGTACACATCGCAGAGCCGCGCAGTACACAGCGCAGAGCCGCGCAGTACACAGCGCAGAGCCGCGCAGTACACAGCGCAGAGCCGCGCAGTACACAGCGCAGAGCCGAGCAGTACACAGCGCAGAGCCGCGCAGTACACAGCGCAGAGCCGCGCAGTACACAGCGCAGAGCCGCGCAGTATACAGCGCAGAGCTGCGCAGTACACAGCGCAGAGCCGCGCAGTACAGAGCGCAGAGCCGCACAGTATAAAGCGCAGAGCCGCGCAGTACACAGCGCAGAGCCGCGCAGTACAAAGCGCAGAGCCGCGCAGTACACAGTGCAGAGCCGCACAGTACACAGCACAGAGCCGCGCAGTACACAGCGCAGAGCCACCCAGTATACAGCGCAGAGCCGCGCAGTACGCAGCGTAGAGCCACGCAGTATGCAGCGCAGAGCCGCGCAGTATACAGCGCTGAGCCGCGTAGTATACAGCGCAGAGCCCCGCAGTATACAGTGCAGAGCCCCGCAGTATACAGCGCAGACACGCGCAGTACACAGCACGGACACGCGCAGTACACAGCGCAGAGCCGCGCAGTACACAGCGCAGAGCCGCGTAGTATACAGCGAAGAGCCACGCAGTATATAGCGCAGAGCCGCGCAGTACAAAGCGCAGTGCTGCGCAGAGCTGCGCAGTATACAGCGCAGAGCCGCGCAGTATACAGCGCAGAACGCGCAGTACACAGTGCAGAGCCGCGCAGTACACAGCGCAGAGCCGTGCAGTACACAGCGCAGAGCCGCGCAGTACACAGCGCAGAGCCACGCAGTATACAGCGCAGAGCCGCGTAGTATACAGCGCAGAGCCGCGTAGTATACAGCGCAGAGCCACGCAGTATACAGCACAGAGCCACGCAGTATACAGCGCAGAGCCACGTAGTTATACTGCCCAGTCACGTAGTATATTGTCCAGTCACATAGTATACTGCATATCCCTGTTAAAAAAAAAAAGAATTAAAATAAAAAAGTTACATACTCACCTCCTGGAGCGGCCGGTATCTGATGGTTGTTGCACCTCCTAGAGCGGCCGGTACACGATGCTTGTTGCACCTGGAGTGGCCGGTACCCGATGCTTGTTGCGCGCTCCGGTCCCAAGAGTGCATTGCGGTCTCACGAGATGATGACGTAGCGGTGTTGTGAGACAGAAAGACGGAAGTGCCCTTAGATAATTAGATAGTAGATTACCCCGCTCACCAATTCGGAACCCGAGAGGCCCGGCCCACCAAATCGGACCCCGAGGGGACCGGCCCACCAAATCGGACCCAGAGTGACCCCGCCCCCTAAATCAGACCCAGAGTGACCCCGCCCACCAAATCGGACCCAGAGTGGCTCCGCCCACCAAATCGGACCCAGAGTGACCCCTTCCACCAAATCAGACCCAGAGTGACCCCTTCCACCAAATCGGACCCAGAGTGACCCCTTCCACCAAATCGGGCCCAGAGTGACCCCGCCCACCAAATCGGACCCAGAGTGACCCCACCCACCAAATCGGACCCTGAGGTGCCCAGCCCACCAAATCAGACCCTGAGGTGCCCAGCCCACCAAATCGGACCGAGTGACCCCACCCACCAAATTGGTCCCTAAGGTGCCCCGCCCACCAAATCGGACCCAGAGTGGCTCCGCCCACCGAATCGGACCCAGAGTGGCCGCGCCCACAGAATCGGACCAAAAGTGACCCCGCCCACCGAATCGGACCTAGATTTACCCCGCCCACAAAATCAGACCCAGATTGACCCAACCCACCAAATCGGACCGCCTGAGGGGCACCCAAGTGTGAAAGTCTTGCAGGGGCAGCCCGGGCACCATTCCAAAGCACTATCTGTAGTTCCTTCAGGAAATACCCATCTAGTTATTATTATAGTGCTTTGGAACAAAGCACTATACTGTTATTCCACCGTGGTAAACTTCTTCTTATTCTTATTATTCAGTCCGCACGTAATGCGGCCCGAACCGCTAAACTCACAGACTCCAGTGAGGTGTCATTTCGAAGCCAGCGTCCCCAAGAGGTGTGCTAAGTATTTTTCGTGCCGATCGGATTTGTAGTTTTTGCGCAATTTGTGTTTGAAAAAAGTCTTTCAATGCGTTTCAATAGAGAAATTTTCCTATACGTTTATAATGGGCTGGTTTCTGAGGCAATTTCTAAAAATAACTGCCACCTGGCTGATTAGCTCATTGATATGCGCAGTCAGACACAGTTACTATGCCAACGCCTATGAAGTCTACATCAGCTCACCAGGTCACAAGTTTTGTCAGATAATATCAGCTCTTAAAGTGACAGTACAGCACAATTCCAAACCACTATCTGTAGTCTTATGATTATTAGACTGTGGCCCGATTCTAACTCATCGGGTATTCTAGAATATGTATGTCCACGTAGTATATTGCACAGCCACACAGTACAAAGCGCAGAGCCACGCAGTACACAGCGCAGAGCCACGCAGTACACAGCGCAGAGCCGCGCAGTACACAGCGCAGAGCCGCGCAGTATAAAGCGCAGAGCCGCGCAGTACACAGCGCAGAGCCGCGCAGTATAAAGCGCAGAGCCGCGCAGTATAAAGCGCAGAGCCGTGCAGTACAAAGCGCAGAGCCGTGCAGTACAAAGCGCAGAGCCGTGCAGTACAAAGCGCAGAGCCGCGCAGTACACAGCGCAGAGCCGTGCAGTACACAGCGCAGAGCCGTGCAGTATAAAGCGCAGAGCCGCGCAGTACACAGCGCAGAGCCGCGCAGTACACAGCGCAGAGCCGCGCAGTACACAGCGCAGAGCCGCGCAGTATAAAGCGCAGAGCCGCGCAGTACACAGCGCAGAGCCGCGCAGTACACAGCGCAGAGCCGCGCAGTACACAGCGCAGAGCCGCGCAGTATAAAGCGGAGAGCCGCGTAGTACACAGCGCAGAGCCGCGCAGTACACAGCACAGAGCCGCGCAGTACACAGCGCAGAGCCGCGTAGTACACAGCGCAGAGCCGAGCAGTACACAGCGCAGAACCGCGCAGTACACAGCACAGAGCCACGCAGTACACAGCGCAGAGCCGCGCAGTATAAAGCGGAGAGCCGCGCAGTACACAGTGCAGAGCCGAGCAGTACACAGCGCAGAGCCGAGCAGTACACAGCGCAGAGCCGCGCAGTACACAGCGCAGAGCCGCGCAGTACACAGCGCAGAGCCGCGCAGTACACAGCGCAGAGCCGCGCAGTACACAGCGCAGAGCCGCGCAGTACACAGCGCAGAGCCGCGCAGTACACAGCGCAGAGCCGCGCAGTACACAGCGCAGAGCCGCGCAGTATAAATCGGAGAGCCACGCAGTACACAGCGCAGAGCCGAGCAGTACACAGCGCAGAGCCGCGCAGTACACAGCACAGAGCCGCGCAGTACACAGCGGAGAGCCACGCAGTACACAGCGCAGAGCCGAGCAGTACACAGCGCAGAGCCGAGCAGTACACAGCGCAGAGCCGCGCAGTACACAGCGCAGAGCCGCGCAGTACAGAGCGCAGAGCCGCGCAGTATAAAGCGCAGAGCCGCGCAGTACACAGCGCAGAGCTGCGCAGTACACAGCGCAGAGCCGCGCAGTACACAGAGCAGAGCCGCGCAGTACACAGCACAGAGCCGCGCAGTACACAGCACAGAGCCGCGCAGTACACAGCGCAGAGCCACCCAGTATACAGCGCAGAGCCGCGCAGTATACAGCGCAGAGCCGCGCAGTACACAGCGTAGAGCCACGCAGTATGCAGCGCAGAGCCGCGCAGTATACAGCGCAGAGCCGCGTAGTATACTGTGCAGAGCCCCGCAGTAAACAGCGCAGAGCCGCGCAGTACACAGGGTAGAGCCACGCAGTATGCAGCGCAGAGCCGCGCAGTATACAGTGCAGAGCCCCGCAGTATACAGCGCAGAGCCGCGCAGTACAAAGCGCAGAGCCGCGCAGTATACAGCGCAGAGCCGCGCAGTATACAGCGCAGAACGCGCAGTACACAGTGCAGAGCCGCGCAGTACACAGCGTAGAGCCACGCAGTATGCAGCGCAGAGCCGCGCAGTATACAGCGCAGAGCCGCGTAGTATACTGTGCAGAGCCCCGCAGTAAACAGCGCAGAGCCGCGCAGTACACAGCGTAGAGCCACGCAGTATGCAGCGCAGAGCCGCGCAGTATACAGTGCAGAGCCCCGCAGTATACAGCGCAGAGCCGCGCAGTACAAAGCGCAGAGCCGCGCAGTATACAGCGCAGAGCCGCGCAGTATACAGCGCAGAACGCGCAGTACACAGTGCAGAGCCGCGCAGTACACAGCGCAGAGCCGTGCAGTACACAGCGCAGAGCCGCGCAGTACACAGCGCAGAGCCACGCAGTATACAGCGCAGAGCCGCGTAGTATACAGCGCAGAGCCGCGTAGTATACAGCGCAGAGCCGCGTAGTATACAGCGCAGAGCCACGCAGTATACAGCGCAGAGCCACGCAGTATACAGCACAGAGCCACGTAGTTATACTGCCCAGTCACGTAGTATATTGTCCAGTCACATAGTATACTGCATATCCCTGTTAAAAAAAAAAAAGAATTAAAATAAAAAAGTTACATACTCACCTCCTGGAGCGGCCGGTATCTGATGGTTGTTGCACCTCCTAGAGCGGCCGGTACACGATGCTTGTTGCACCTGGAGTGGCCGGTACCCGATGCTTGTTGCGCGCTCCGGTCCCAAGAGTGCATTGCGGTCTCACGAGATGATGACGTAGCGGTGTTGTGAGACAGAAAGACGGAAGTGCCCTTAGACAATTATATAGTAGATTACCCCGCTCACCAAATCGGACCCCGAGGGGCCCGGCTCACCAAATCAGACCCAGAGTGACCCCGCCCCCTAAATCAGTCCCAGAGTGACCCCGCCCACCAAATCGGACCCAGAGTGGCTCCGCCCACCAAATCGGACCCAGAGTGACCCCTTCCACCAAATCAGACCCAGAGTGACCCCTTCCACCAAATCGGACCCAGAGTGACCCCTTCCACCAAATCAGGCCCAGAGTGACCCCGCCCACCAAATCGGACCCAGAGTGACCCCACCCACCAAATCGGACCCTGAGGTGCCCAGCCCACCAAATCAGACCCTGAGGTGCCCAGCCCACCAAATCGGACCGAGTGACCCCACCCACCAAATTGGTCCCTAAGGTGCCCCGCCCACCAAATCGGACCCAGAGTGGCTCCGCCCACCGAATCGGACCCAGAGTGGCCGCGCCCACAGAATCGGACCAAAAGTGACCCCGCCCACCGAATCGGACCTAGATTTACCCCGCCCACAAAATCAGACCCAGATTGACCCAACCCACCAAATCGGACCGCCTGAGGGGCACCCAAGTGTCAAAGTCTTGCAGGGGCAGCCCGGGCACCATTCCAAAGCACTATCTGTAGTACCTTCAGGAAATACCCATCTAGTTCTTATTCTTATTATTATTCAGTCCGCACGTAATGCGGCCCGAACCGCTTCACTCACAGACTCCAGTGAGGTGTCATTTCGAAGCCAGCGTCCCCAAGAGGTGTGCTAAGTATTTTTCGTGTCGATCGGATTTGTAGTTTTGGCGCAATTTGCGTTTGAAAATGTTTTTTCCCCTCATTGTAATGCTTTTCAATAGGGAAATTTTCACATAGGTTATAATGGCCGGGTTTCTGAGGCAATTTGAAATGTACTTGCCACCTGGCTGATTAGCTCATTGATATGCTCAGTCAGGCCCAGTTACTATGCCAACGCCTGCGAACTGTACATGACCCTAGCAGGACAGTTTTGGCAGATAATATCAGCTCTTAAAGTGATAGCACAGCACAATTTCAAAGCACTATCTATAGTCTTATTATAATTATTGCCCCGCTCACCAAATCGGACCCAGACCGCCAAATCGGACCCAGAGTGGCGCCGCCCGCCAAATCGGACCCAGAGTGGCGCCGCCCGCCAAATCGGACCCAGAGTGGCGCCGCCCGCCAAATCGGACCCAGAGTGGCGCCGCCCGCCAAATCGGACCCAGAGTGGCGCCGCCCGCCAAATCGGACCCAGAGTGGCGCCGCCCGCCAAATCGGACCCAGAGTGGCGCCGCCCGCCAAATCGGACCCAGAGTGGCGCCGCCCGCCAAATCGGACCCAGAGTGGCGCCGCCCGCCAAATCGGACCCAGAGTGGCGCCGCCCGCCAAATCGGACCCAGAGTGGCGCCGCCCGCCAAATCGGACCCAGAGTGGCGCCGCCCGCCAAATCGGACCCAGAGTGGCGCCGCCCGCCAAATCGGACCCAGAGTGGCGCCGCCCGCCAAATCGGACCCAGAGTGGCGCCGCCCGCCAAATCGGACCCAGAGTGGCGCCGCCCGCCAAATCGGACCCAGAGTGGCGCCGCCCGCCAAATCGGACCCAGAGTGGCGCCGCCCGCCAAATCGGACCCAGAGTGGCGCCGCCCGCCAAATCGGACCCAGAGTGGCGCCGCCCGCCAAATCGGACCCAGAGTGGCGCCGCCCGCCAAATCGGACCCAGAGTGGCGCCGCCCGCCAAATCGGACCCAGAGTGGCGCCGCCCGCCAAATCGGACCCAGAGTGGCGCCGCCCGCCAAATCGGACCCAGAGTGGCGCCGCCCGCCAAATCGGACCCAGAGTGGCGCCGCCCGCCAAATCGGACCCAGAGTGGCGCCGCCCGCCAAATCGGACCCAGAGTGGCGCCGCCCGCCAAATCGGACCCAGAGTGGCGCCGCCCGCCAAATCGGACCCAGAGTGGCGCCGTTCGGCCAAATCGGACCCAGAGTGGCGCCGCCCGCCAAATCGGACCCAGAGTGGCGCCGCCCGCCAAATCGGACCCAGAGTGGCGCCGCCCGCCAAATCGGACCCAGAGTGGCGCCGCCCGCCAAATCGGACCCAGAGTGGCGCCGCCCGCCAAGTCGGACCCAGAGTGGCGCCGCCCGCCAAGTCGGACCCAGAGTGGCGCCGCCCGCCAAGTCGGACCCAGAGTGGCGCCGCCCGCCAAGTCGGACCCAGAGTGGCGCCGCCCGCCAAGTCGGACCCAGAGTGGCGCCGCCCGCCAAGTCGGACCCAGAGTGGCGCCGCCCGCCAAGTCGGACCCAGAGTGACCCGGCCCACCAAGCCTCAACCCTGAGGGGCTACAACTACCAAACCAGCGCCTGAGGGGCACCCAAGTGTGAAAGTCTTGCAGGGGCAGCCCGGGCACCATTCCAAAGCACTATCTGTAGTTCCTTCAGGAAATACCCATCTAGTTATAGTGCTTTGGAACAAAGCACTATACTGTTATTCCACCGTGGTAAACTTCTTATTCTTATTATTATTATTCAGTCCGCACGTAATGCGGCCCGAACCGCTAAACTCACAGACTCCAGTGAGGTGTCATTTCGAAGCCAGCGTTCCTGAGAGGTGTGCTAAGTATTTTTCGTGTCGATCGGATTTGTAGTTTTGGCGCAATTTGCGTTTGAAAAAAGTGTCTCAATGCATTTCAATAGGGAAATTTTCCAATACGTTTATAATGGGCCTGATTTCTGAGGCAATTTCTAAAAATAACTGCCACCTGGCTGATTACCTCATTGATATGTGCAGTGAGACCCAGTTACTATGCCAACGCCTATAAACTCTACCAGCCCACCAGGTCACAAGTTTTGTCAGATAATATCAGCTCTTAAAGTGACAGTACAGCACAATTACAAAGCACTATCTGTAGTCTTATCATTATTGCCCCGCTCACCAAATCGGACCCAGCCCACCAAATCGGACCAGAGTGCCCCCGCTTGCCAAATCGGACCCAGAGTGCCCCCGCCCGCCAAGTCGGACCCAGAGTGCCCCCGCCCGCCAAGTCGGACCCAGAGTGGCGCCGCCCGCCAAATCGGACCCAGAGTGGCGCCGCCCGCCAAATCGGACCCAGAGTGGCGCCGCCCGCCAAATCGGACCCAGAGTGGCGCCGCCCGCCAAATCGGACCCAGAGTGGCGCCGCCCGCCAAATCGGACCCAGAGTGGCGCCGCCCACCAAGCCTCAACCCTGAGGGGCTACAACTATCAAACCAGCGCCTGAGGGGCACCCAAGTGTGAAAGTCTTGCAGGGGCAGCCCGGGCACCATTCCAAAGCACTATCTGTAGTTCCTTCAGGAAATACCCATCTAGTTATTTCTTGTCTTGCATTAATAAAAATTTGAATGACCTTTTGAGAGATCGCTGTTTTTGCATATCATTTATTTATTTTTTTTCTTTGTTCTGGAAAACTATTTTATGCATTTAGGTTGATCTTGGTATATACATTTATTTAGGCCATGTTCACACGTTGCAGGTTTTACTGCGGATCCGCGTGGTTTTTGACGCTGCGGATCTGCAGCTGTTTTCCATGCCATCTACAGTACCATGTAAACATATGGAAAACCAAATCTGCTGTGCACATGCTGCGGAAAAAAACGCGCGGAAACAGTGTTGTTTTTTCCACAGCATGTCAATTCTTTGTGCGCAACTGCAGCGTTTCTGAACCCATTGACCTGCATTGAGTCGGGCACAGCAGCAGCAAAACCACAGATGTAAAAAAGATCTGCGGTTTAGCTGAGGAGGAAACGCTGTAGTTCGGGAAGGGGGAAGAGTGTGGGCGGTGACTGTGTGTGTGCGGGCGGGATCTGCTGTCTCTCCGTGCCGGGTCTGCGGGCTGTCCGGGTGGTCTGTGGGCTGTCTGGGTGTGTGTGGCTGTGTGTGTGCAGGCATCGTCCAATGGGACTACAAGTCACATCGGGCTATGCCTGCTACAGTGACAGTGAGTCACACATTAGCCAATGATTGGACAGTAGTAGTCCCATCATCCAGCTAATGTGTTGAATGTATAAAAAAAACATGCATGCAACATATTACATACATGCATGCAACATATTACATGCATGCAACATATTACATGCATGCATGCAACATACTACATGCATGCATGCAACATACTACATGCATGCATGCAACATACTACATGCATGCAACATGCATGCATGCAACATAGAGTACATACTCACCATCACTTGTCACTTTGATCCCCGAAGCCAGTGTCGCCTTAAAAAATATTAAAATAATAAACAAACCCTATACTCCCTGATCCGCAGAAATCCAATTAAAACGAGTGTCTCACGACGATCTCCCGTGGAGAACAGCAGCATCAGCTGATGCGATCGCTCTCCAGGGGCTCCAGGAATACAATGACGGAAGGTATCCTTCCGCATTGTATTCCTCCGCCACTGTAAAAAATAGTCCCTAGTCTCACTTGTGGCACTGCTGTGTGAGAAAGTTCCCACGCAGCAATGCCATAAAGTGGGACTCTGAACTAAGGTAACCTCAGTGATGCACTGCAGGAGCCATTGTCTCCTGTCAGTGTGTCACTGAGGGCCCTTTAGAGCAGTGACATCACCCGATGTCACTGTTCTATAGGGAAGATGGTCGTCAGTAAAGGCTATGCAGACAGCTGCGGGCTGACATTCATAGCCTGAGAAGGGGCCATGGGTATTACCCCCTTCCCAGGCTACAAATATTGGCCCCCGGCCGTTGGCTTTCCCCCTCTGGCACAGAAAATTGCGCAGGAGCCCACGCTGTTTTTTTCCGCTTTTTTTTTTTTTTTTTTTAAATTGTTCAGTAAGAAACATGGGCCTTGCTAGTATATATCTATAGATATATCTATACATGGATAACTATGGATATATCTATGGATGGATAACTATGGCTATATCGATCTATAGATATATTTATAGATATGCCAGATAAAAAATGAAGGCAGCACTCCTATTCTTTTAAAAGTGAAGAAAACTTGTGAAGTTTATTTCAGCCCCACATCTCTATACGACGTTTCGGCTCACACTGAGCCTTTCTCAAGCTTGAGAAAGGCTCAGTGTGAGCCGAAACGTCGTATAGAGATGTGGGGCTGAAATAAACTTCACAAGTTTTCTTCACTTTTAAAAGAATTGGAGTGCTGCCTTCATTTTTTATCTGGCATATTATTTGGGTGGATGAGTGGACCGTCTTGCCCAGGAGGCCTGGCACCCATTGGTGAGCATTGTGCTGTTTCCAATTTTTTTATCTATATTTATAGATAGATATATCTGTAGATACATAGATGTTTCTATCCATATATCTATCTGGCTACTTTCACACATCAGGTTTTTGCCATCAGGCACAATCTGACGAGTTTTGAAAAAACGGATCCGTAGTGTGTTTTTTTTCCACCGGATCCGTTTTTATCTCATAGAGTTGTATTGGTGCCGGTTTACACCTGATGGCCACATGTTTCATCCGTTTTTTACCGGATCCGTCAGAACAGCTGTTTCCAGCGGACAGAGAAAACATACAGAAAAATGTTTTTTTCTGTCCGGCGAAAAGACACCCAGCGACGGATCCAGCGAAAAACATGCCTGATGGATAGATGTAGATAGATATATGGATAGTTAGGCTACTTTCACACATCAGTTTGTTTCCGTCAGGCAGGATCGAGCAAATTTTTTAAAAAACTGATCTGTTGCAAATAGTGAAAATCTGATGCAACTGATCTGTTTGTTTTTTAGAGAGAAAGAATGGAAAATGTACATGATTTCAATGGAAAAATGCATGAAAAAACGGATTCGGAGGCCGGATTCATCATTTCACATCTCAGTTTCATACGTTTTTCACCGGATCCGTTGCTGCGCCTTTTTTCGCCCGACAGAAAAAACTTTCCTCTGTACATTTTCTCCGTCCGCCGGAAAGTTTATTTTGATGGATCCCGCAAAAAACAGATGAAACATGTGGCCATCAGGCGCAATCCGGCACTAATACAACTCTATGAGAAAAAAACGGATCCGGCAGAAAAAAAAACGGATACGTTTTTTTTTTCAAAACTCGCCAGATTATGCCTGATTGCAAAAACCTGATGTGTGAAAGTAGCCTAACTATCCATATATCTATCTACATCTATCTATCTCATTCCATCTATCTGTCTGTCTATCTATGTGTGTAATGGAGTGTGGTTGGACAAATGTAAAAAAGGAGGTTGGACAAGACATGACATCACAAATCTTTTTTTTTTTTTGTTCAATAATAAATCTTTATTTACCTTTCAAAACCGTGCAAAAACCGCATCAAAAACGCATCTGCGTTTTCTGCCAAGAGCTGCAGATTTAGTGCAGAAAAATCCGCAGGCAAATCTGCAACGTGTGCACATAGCCTTATTTGTGGTGCCTACCTTGATATCTTCACTAGAGTTGAGCGAATTTGTTCTAGTTCCCTCTTATTTGGCAAGCTATAGTGCTTACCGAATAAGCTGCAGAGGGAACCCGGCTTCCTAGATCATGCCAGCTGATCGCCGCCGCAGCTGCATGTGTCGCGGCTGTGACAGTCACGACACATGCATGGATAGTCCAACAAACAAGCTCTTCATGCATGTGCTGTGACTGTGACACAGCCACGACACATGAAGCTGTGGCGCTGATCAGCCGGCACGATCCAGGAAGCCGGTTCCCTCTGCAGCTTTTTCAGTAAGCACTATAGCTTGCCGAATAAGAGAGAACCCGAACAAATTCGCTCAACTCTAGTCTTCACCACTTACTGAATTAGGTGCTTCTTACAAGCACCGTGCGCCACCACCACGATTGTTGTCTTAGCTAGGAACTGGCACACAGTTTTGGCCTAATTAGGTCACTTTTACAGTGAATTTGTTATTTGGCCTTGATCACACTACAGCTTTCTTCACTTTGCAAAAAAGTTCTTAGAAATTGTCCAGGACTAAAGTGAAAACACCAAAGTCAGATTTTTATTTTTTTTTTGCACAAGTTTGAATTGTGCACAACTTTTGTGACATTTCAAGCAGTTCTACAATACAAATATGACTTGAGATTTGAGGCCTATATGTGGAATCCATGAAGGACCCTGCACCCATTTTTTTGTATTAAAAAGAAGCAAACCCCTTTTGTGTAAAACCTTGGAGAATGTGATTATTATTTTTTTATATGTATATAAAGCCAGTTGGGTTGGAAAAATGTTCATGAAATAAGCCTTTAAGCATGTTTGCCAAAAAGTGATTTCCATGTATATTCCAGGTAACCCAACTGACAGAAAGATGGCCCCAAAACGACAAAGCACCAGAGTCACATTTGAAAGCACTGTGAAGTCGAGCAGTGATACACAAGTAAGCCTTTCTTTGTTACTTTGGAAGCAGCGCTAACATATTGTACATACAAGTCTGCAATAAATGAGTTCAGTATTAAATGTCTGGGCTCAGGAATGCCCCCCTAAATTTAACATTCAGACGGAACTGTGGGAGATTGTGACAAGTGATGTGTGCAGTGTAATGTAAAGCCTGCTTAGATGCGCAAATAAGAGTGGCTTGAGTAAATTAATGGCATTTTACTCACAAATAGTACATATGACTTCATTCATTTTCAAACAGATATGGCAGCACTCTGTACCGCTATAGCATGCAAACATAAAATGTGGGAATTGAATTGCATTACTGCACTATAGCGCTACAGAGAGCTGCCTTATCGGTTTGATTGTATATGAGTTGGAGACTCTATTTATATGTAGCCTTCTGACAGAGCACTCTGCCCCTTAGCCTTAGGTGGTTTTTAATTGCAGCAGGATTTTACCCCTCCACAGAGATATAGACTTTAGTCCAAGAGAGGATTCATATTCGGTTCCCAGAGAGATGTAGACTGTCTAAGAGAGGATGGGCATTAGGTCCTGGCAACGAGAAACACCTTAACCTGGCTGTCAGGTACACATGAATTGGTCAATTTATGTGCAAAGCTTTCTCAAGTTTTCATATTTTTAGTGCAGTAAGGCTATTCAATTATCATATTTTATGTTTGCATGCTATAGCGGTACAGAGTGCTGCCTATCTGTTTGATGAAATTGATGAAACCAAAAAATCCCCAATCTATATATAGGGAAAAAGAGGCATAGGCAATACATTTAAATTCATTAAAAAAATTATTTAAATAGATCAATTTAAAATAAAACAAATATATTAAACAGGGGAATGCTCATAATACATATGGCTGGGAACACTATCCAAAACCAGGCGGTATCACAGTAATAATAATAATCTTATTTAACAGCAGCAAGCTTCCTGTTAAACAGGATGTCGTCGATGTAACGACTCCATCCCTGTATGGCTTCATTACCCCAATCCTCTTCTTGGAAGATGAGTCACTCCCAATAACACATAAATAAGTTTGCATATGAGGGGGCACAAGTGGCCCCCATAGCAGTACCCTGTTGAAGATAGATGTCCCTATTAAATATAAATGTTATGTTCCAGTATAAATTTCAATAGAGTCAAAATGAGTTCAATCAAAGAGGACTCCAAGTTACTCTCTCACAGATAATGGGAGGTTACTTTCAAACCATCAGAATGCTTAATGGAGGAATGCAGCACCTCCACATCAGCTGTGACTAGGACCGCCCCTTTTTCCAACTGCAAAGAATCAAGTCTTTTTAATATCATAGTAGTGTCTTTGATGTAAGATGGCAGCATCTGTACTAACGGTTGGAGATAGTAATCGATAACTGTGCAGATCTCACAAAGCTACCGTTCCCTGCCACTATAGGCCTTCCAGGTGGGTCTACCGGATTTTTATGCACCTTTGGCAACTTTTAATTTGTTGCCTTTCTTGGTTGTAACTTGCTTATGGCTTCAACTAATCTCTTGGGAATGATCCCTGTTATGAACTGGTGGCCTAGGAGCAGCATGGACGAGCTCTGGAGTAGGTGGCCTCTATACTGACCGCAGACCCTGAACTTAACACATCAACTAGAAGTAGCCGTGGGATGTTCCTGTCACTCCCTAGACACCTCGTCACGACTGGAGGACTAATTACACCTAAAGAAAGAAACAGGAATACTATCTTGCCTCAGAGAAAATTCCCAAAGGAAAGGCAGCCCCCCACAAATATTGACTGTGAGAGGAGAGGGAAATTACAAACGCAGACTGAAAACAGAATTTAGCAAAGGAGGCCACGCTACCTAGAAAGAAAAGACAGGAAAGAGTACTGTGCGGTCAGTATAAAAAATACTACAAAATCCACCACAGAGAATACAAAAATCTCCACACCTAACTAAAGGCATGGAGGGTAACTCTGTGACTCCAGAGCTTCCAACTTGGCTGAGTAAATCTTAACACAGACAAAGCTGGACAAGAAAAAACATAGCAATTCACAGAACTATTAAGTCCACTGCATGTAGACTGCAAAAACAGAGCCAGGACTTATCTTTGATTTGGACAATCCAGAAGGAGAAACCAAGCAGAGATGTGGATCCCTAGAAAACAATGGACAACTGGCACTCAATAAAGGAAGGAGCCAGACTAAATAGCCCCGTCCAAAGTGGAAGCAGCTGATGACTGTTGTGAAGGTCAAACAGCAGCACTACCACTTATAACCACCGGAGGGAGCCTAAGAGCAGAACCCACAACAGAATTCACAACAGATCCCATCCTCAAAGGCTGATTCTAATATACTAATTCTTGCTGGAATTCAGTTAATGGATTGTAACATAGTTTCTTCTAGCAGCTGGTATTACCCAAAATCTTATTGGCCTGTTTCTCATACATTTTACTAGGCTATAATACCGTGTTATCCCCTTTATCTACCTGTTTGATGACTATATCATCCCATGTCTGAAGTTCTTTCAATGCCCTTCTCTCACTTATATTTAAATTGGAAACCCAATTGGGAATGGGGGGCAAACTTTCAACCTCTTTTGTAACCATTTTGATTAAAATTTCAACCACAGTGAAGGGACATAGACAAGCATAGGAAGATGACAGAACAGTCCATAGAGTAAGTAGAAGGCCAAAAGCCAGTTGACATGATGTTAGAGCTCCCAGGGTCGCTATTCCACCTGTGATACACACACACACACACACACACACACACACACACAAAAGAGGTAACGACAAGCGTAGGGAGATGACCAAGAACTGTCCATAGAGTCCATACAAGGTCCAAAGCCAGTTGACACGAGAGTCACCACCTGGCTTATCTGACCGTCTCCATGGAACCAGGCGACCAGCGGGTCCCAAACCTGGCTTTCTCCAAACATATCCATGGTTCAGAGATGGTCACTGGATCAGATCTGTGTCCTTCCAATCGGAGCTGAAAATCTCTTGGTTGTTTCCTATAGAATCATAGACCAGTGTACTTTGTGATGGTGCCATGATGAATTGGCTGCTGTCCTTTCTCTTGTCTGTTGGGTGGTTTGCAGAATGTCCAGCTGGTAGCTCTGTTACTTCAGTCTCCCATGATGTGATCTGAGTCTTTTTATACCCAAGGTTTGTAAGCTATTTTTAGAATTACCCAGGGTCCTATAGTCCTACATCAAGATAAGGTAAACAATGGTGATGGGATCCAGTAGCACTATTAGCATATTGGCACACATCAATAAACAAAGCTTAACACACCCTATGTACAGTCACTATTACAGACTTACACAGTATGTTAGATAGTATATCAGTTGGCAAGTCTGTCTTCTTAACCCACCAGACATAAACAATTAAATTCACAAGCCAATATACAGATAGAAAGCCAGTTCTTTTGGTTTGCAAAAACATGCTTGTCTGGGAAATTAAGATACAATCTGGTTTCTTCACAGCCCCTTTATTGGTTTTCCTGTTATAGAAGATGTCTGGATATCTTCTATTTTCCCTATTGGACATTCTTGTATGTACATAACTCTCACTGGAACTTTCAGTTTCACTACATGAGGTACTGCTCTCGGCATATTACAGTTGTTCACGTAAAGATCCTCCCATCTTTGATATAGAAGTATTAGGTTTCTTTTTAGGGAGCTGCCATCTGAAAATGTTATCAGTCTCAAAATCAGTGGTGTCTCTCATAAATGTCTTTAATTTAAGTTCACTAATCTCTGCTTCTTTTTTATCTATTTCTTTTTCCATTGTCTGTATAAAATTCTCCATTTTGTCAGCCACTAGTTGTTTCTTTAGAGTTTTGTGTAGTTCTTAAATCTCATTATCTAACATATTCATACAAGAAGTATTCTTATCAATAATAATTATCATAAATTCCACTGAGCATGAGATAGCAGCAGCTTTTTTTCCATCTTGATATTAACTCAGAATCTTCTAAATCAAATGACGGATAAACTTGTACACGCAGTCCCCTAGGCACAATATTGCGGGCAACATAATTCTCTAAGGTTCGCTGTGGAACGCTCCATACCTAGGAGAGATATCCATGTAAGTTTACAACTTTCATTTATATTACAGATCGCAGCTTATGGAAATGCTCTATGCACTTTATAATGTTCAGCAGGCTATTTAGTGTTTTATAGCAAGGTTATCGACTTCAAGGATATTTAGCACCTTAGGAACCTTTGTTCCATTGTAATTGAATATGTGCAATTAGCCGGATTACTTACGGTAATGCTCTTTTAATGAGTCCATGACAGCACCCACTGGAGAGATAGGGATCCGCCCCAAGGAACAGGAAACCTACAGAGACATAAAAGGGGGCGGTCCCCCTCTCCTCCTCAGTTTAATTTCAGAGTACCCGGAGGACCGCCAGTATTAGTCAACCATAATGCATCATCAGAATATAAACTTCATAGAAGTAATTACATTGGCTTTTAATAGGGAGGGATGTGACTGGGTGCTGTCATGGACTCATTAAAAGAGCATTACCGTAAGTAATCCGGCTATTTACCCTTCGCCATGACAGCACCCACTGGAGAGATTTCCAGAGACCAACACCTAGGGGGGGACCACCGTGCTGAGGATAGTCCTGCCAAAGTGTAGGTCAGAGTCGGATGACAGGTCAAGCCTGTAGTGATTATAGAAAGTGGAAGGAGCCAACCATGTTGCAGCCTTACATATATCCTCGATTGGCACGTTCCCTCTTTTGGCCCAGGAAGAAGCCATGGCTCTGGTGGAATGTGCTTTGATGCCCTCCGGAGGTTTTTCATTTTTCATGGAATAGGCCAACCGGATAGCGTCTCTTATCCACCTGGATAATGTTGCTCTTGTGACTCCATATCCTTTCTTTTTGCCCTGGAAGGATATGAACAGAGCCCTACTCTGCCTCCAACTACTAGTTTTCTCAATATATTGCAAAACTACTCTCCTGACGTCTAGAGTATGAAATTTTTGTTCTTCAGGAGTAGAGGGGTCTTTAAAGAAAGTAGGAAGATGTATCTCTTGTGACCTGTGGAACTTCCCTGCTACCTTAGGAAGGTATAAGGGGTCTGGTTTTAAGATTAGTCTGTCATGAAATGTGAGAAGGTAAGGTTGATCTATCGACAAGGCCTGAATGTCGCTGACTCTTCTAGCCGATGTTAAGGCTACCAAGAAGGCTGTTTTTAGCAACACGTGTTTCAAAGATGCTGTGTCTATAGGCTCAAACGGAGATTCTGTTAGAGAGTCTAAGACTAGGTTTAGATCCCAAGGAGCTACACTAGGTATGTGGACCGGAGTAACTCGTTCACAGGCCGTGATGAAGCGGGATACCCATTTATTACCAGCAATATTATGGCCATAGAGGGCACCCAGAGCGGACACCTGGACCTTTAGTGTGTTAAACGACAGACCTAACTCTTTCCCTTTCTGTAGAAATTCTAGTATAGATTTTATTGGGACTTCAGAGGGGTTTGAACTAGTATGGAACTGAAGAAACTTCTTCCATATTTTGGTGTAAATTTTTGTTGTAGATGGTTTTCTGCTAAGCAGGAGTGTATCAATTAGGCCTTTTGAAAACCCCCTGGAATTTAATATCTGCCTTTCAAATTCCAGGCCGTCAGGTGGAGGCTGTCCACCTGAGGGTGGAAGAAAGGTCCCTGAGAGAGAAGGTTTGGGATTGAGGGAAGGACCCAAGGATCCGTCACCGACATTGACCGCAGGCACGAGAACCATTGTCTCTTGGGCCAGAATGGTGCTATCAGTATTATTCTGGCCTGCTCTTCCCTGATTTTCCGTATTACTTGTGGAAGCAGAATTATCGGAGGGAAAGCATATGCTAGCTTGAATTGCCAGGGTGTTTGAAGAGCATCTAGAATGTCCGGGTGATCTGCACGGGACCGAGATGCGAATTTCTGGACTTGTTTGTTCTGTTCTGTAGCGAACAGGTCTATCTGGGGCTTGCCCCATAACAATGTTATTTTGTGGAAAATGTGAGGATTGAGACACCATTCTCCTTGGTGAAGAGTGTGTCGACTTAGAAAGTCTGCTTGTTGATTGTTCTCTCCTTTGATGTGGACTGCCGAGAGGGACAACAGATGCTTTTCGGCCAGGATTAAGGTTTTGTTTGCGGAAGACATTAGAGCGTCTGATCTTGTGCCGCCTTGTTTGTTTAAATACGCCACTGTCGTAGTGTTGTCTGAACAGATTCTGGCGTGGCTTCCTCGTAACTGTGGGAGAAATTGACGCAGTGCATAGTTTACCGCATTCAATTCTTTCAGGTTTGATGAATATAAATTCTCATTTTTATCCCAGGTTCCCTGGCAGAATCTATCTCCCATGTGTGCGCCCCACCCGTGGGGACTAGCGTCCGTAGTTATCGTGTGGGATGGTGATATTACCCAAGGGACACCCCCTGCTAGGTTGTTTTTATCCAGCCACCACACTAAGGAAGACAAGACTTTCTCGGATAAAGTTATTTTTGATTCAAGGTGCCCCAGAAATTTTCTCTGTTCCCGAAGTATCTGGTGTTGCAACATTCGGGTATGAAGTTGTGCCCACTGAACGGCTGGAGTACAGGAGGAAAGGGATCCTAGTAAGGACATTCCTGCCCTCAGGGACATTTGAGGTTTGTGAATGGCCGCCACTACTTTCCCTTTTATAAGAGTTATTTTTTCTTGGGGAAGTAGACATTTTTGTTTTATGGAATCTAGATTGAACCCTAAAAATGTCTGAAGAGAAAGTGGGATGAGTCTGGATTTTTTATAGTTGACGATCCAGCCCAGGTTTTCTAAGGACGAGACAGTGTCAGCTAATCGTTCCGCACACTGAAGGGACGAATTTCCTACAACTAAAAAATCGTCTAAGTAGGGAATGATTAAGGTGTCCCTCTGGCGAAGGTAGGCCATTACCTCTAACATTACCTTCGTGAAGATCCTAGGTGCCGTGGAGAGACCAAAGGGCATGGCTGTATACTGGAAATGATGAATCTCCCCCTCAAGAGTTACTGCCACTCTTAAGTATTTTTGATACCTGCTATGGATAGGGAGATGGTAGTAGGCATCTTTTAAATCAATGCCGCCCATTTTACAATTTGGAAAAAGGAGTTTAATGGCCGATCTAATAGACTCCATTTTAAACGTATAATTTTTAATAAACGTATTGAGTTTTCTAAGATTTATAATTGTTCGAAATGAACCATCGGGTTTAGGGATTAAAAATAACGGAGAGTAGAACCCTCTACCCTCTTGTCCCTTTGGCACCCGAACTAAAACATTTTTAACTATGAGACTTCGAATTTCCAGTTCAAGGGCCCTCTGTTGCACTGGGGAGGAAAGGGCTGTTAAAATAAAGGAGTCATGGGGAATTTGGAGGAATTCTATCTTCATTCCTTCCTTAACAATATTTAGAACCCAGGAACTTGACGTGATTTTTCGCCATTGGGGAAAGAAAAATTTTAACCTACCCCCTACTGGGGTGTCTGGTGTGTTAAAATTTATTGTCTCTACGGAAGGGGGGACCTTTAAACATAGTGCCACCCTGTTTTCCCTCTCTTGTGGCCCATCGTGACGATCTTTCATTTTGTGTTCTTTTCCCGAACGGTCTCTTCCTAAAGGTTTTCCTATAGAAAGGAATTGAGGGGTCAGGAAAGGCTTTTTTCCTCTCCTTCGCTTTTTTGAGGATCTCGTCTAATGCTTTCCCAAACAAAAACTCACCCTCACATGGAATAGCACAGATCTTAGCCTTTGACTGCATATCCCCCTTCCAGCTCTTCATCCATAACGCATGTCTGGCATTATTAATCAGACCCGCTGATCTTGCTGCAAGGCGAAGAGAGTCAGCTGAAGCATCGGCCATGAATGCTGCTGCACCTCTAATTAGTGGTATCGCATCCCGCAATTTTTGTCTGGAGACCCCCTGTTCGATCTGTTGATCCAACTGATCAATCCAAACGAGCATGGATCTAGCTGTGCACGTGCTGGCAATTGATGGCTTAAATATGCCCGTGGAAGCTTCCCATGATCGTTTTAGTGACGATTCTGCTTTCCGATCTAGAGGATCAGAAAGTAGGCCCGCATCCTCGACTGGTAGAGCTGACTGTTTTGAAGTGGAGGCGACTGCAGCGTCCACCTTAGGAATTTTAGTCCATGAAATTAACTCCTCATCATTAAAGGGGTACTTCCTTTTGGAGGCTGACGGGAGAAAACCTCTCTGGTCCTGTTTCTCCCACTCCCTTTTTATTAGTGCCTTAACCGCAGGAATTACTGGAAAGGCTCTTCTCTTCCTCTCTGCCAACCCTGCAAACATGATGTCTTGTGCAGTTTGGTCGTCTTTTGCATCCTCACAACCTATTGTATTCCTGATGGATTTTACTAGGTTGTCCACCCCATCAAGGGGAAAACAAGCTCGACCCTCAATGTCCGAATGTGTCGAGGAAGAGTATGACGCCTGCGAGGAGTCTGAGTGGATAACGCCTTCCTCCTCGGACTCAGAGCTGGATACTGCCTTTTCTTTACCGGATTTTTTAGGGGGGGTACTGGCTTGTGAGATGGCCTGTAATTCTTCTCTAATTATGGCCCGTATATCTGTGACCGACATAGATGGACTCTGCATTGTTTCAGTCATACATTGATTGCAGAGTTTTTTGGGGTGGGAATCTGGGAGAGGCTCGTCACATAACGCACACTGTTTCTGCTTAGATTTTTGTCTCCTTTTGGCCTGAGTGAAGAAGACATTTGTGGAAAAGAGTGTCAGCTTTATACACTCACCGGCCACTTTATTAGGTACACCATGCTAGTAACGGGTTGGACCCCTTTTGCCTTCAGAACTGCCTCAATTCTTCGTGGCATAGATTCAACAAGGTGCTGGAAGC
Source organism: Ranitomeya variabilis (assembly GCF_051348905.1). NCBI lineage: Eukaryota > Metazoa > Chordata > Amphibia > Anura > Dendrobatidae > Ranitomeya > Ranitomeya variabilis. Next base: position 406,178,731 of record NC_135235.1, on the reverse strand, counting down.
ATTCCTCAGAGATTTTGGTCCATATTGACATGATGGCATCACACAGTTGCCGCAGATTTGTCAGCTGCACATCCCAAAGATGCTCCATACAAGGCAGGATGGATCCATGCTTTCATGTTGTTTACGCCAAATTCTGACCCTACCATCCGAATGTCGCAGCAGAAATCGAGACTCATCAGACCAAGCAACGTTTTTCCAATCTTCTACTGTCCAATTTCGATGAGCTTGTGCAAATTGAAGCCTCAGTTTCCTGTTCTTAGCTGAAAGGAGTGGTACCCGGTGTGGTCTTCTGCTGCTGTAGCCCATCTGCCTCAAAGTTCGACGCACTGTGCGTTCAGAGATGCTCTTAGGCCTACCTTGGTTGTAACGGGTGGCGATTTGAGTCACTGTTGCCTTTCTATCAGCTCAAACCAGTCTGCCCATTCTCCTCTGACCTCTGGCATCAACAAGGCATTTCCGCCCACAGAACTGCCGCTCACTGGATTTTTTTTCTTTTTCGGACCATTCTCTGTAAACCCTAGAGATGGTTGTGCGTGAAAATCCCAGTAGATCAGCAGTTTCTGAAATACTCAGACCAGCCCTTCTGGCACCAACAACCATGCCACGTTCAAAGGCACTCAAATCACCTTTCTTCCCCATACTGATGCTCGGTTTGAACTGCAGGAGATTGTCTTGACCATGTCTACATGCCTAAATGCACTGAGTTGCCGCCATGTGATTGGCTGATTAGAAATTAAGTGTTAACAAGAAGTTGGACAGGTGTACCTAATAAAGTGGCCAGTGAGTGTAGGCAGAGGGGAATTACACTCACCCAGTGAAGCTGTACGGTACCGAAATAGGAGGTTGCAACTTTCTGGATCTTGAATCCTTGGTCTCGCTCCTGTGGCTGGCATCTGAGGACCTTCTGCTGGTTGGCTCACCTGCTGGGTCCACTGTTTTGCCTGGGGACGACATGTTGCATCGCCTGTGCGTTTGCAACTACCCCCTTTTTATAGGGCAAGATCCGGTCAGCTTTTTTTTTTTTTTTCATTACCCCACAGCGGTGTACTGCGCATGCGCGAAACCGCGCTTTCCCTCACCGCTGTGTGGGTGACCCGGAAGTGCTCCCTCGCCCCGGGGCAGTATGGGGAATTATTACACCGCTTCCACACACGCGCAGCCGCCATCTTGCTCGGCCTGCGCTATGGAGCGGTGTGCCGGCTGCCGCTGCAGCTGTGCCTCAGAACCCGGACCTCATACCTGCCGGTCCGCGTCTGGAGCTCCTTCAAAGCCGCACCTCTGCCGCGTTGTCTTGTGGAACCGAGCGGCCTCTCCCGGACCAGGCGTTCCACATGCCGGCCAGACGAGGGGGGAGCCGTCTAGCGAAGTCTCCCCCCGACGCTGCTTCTGGACTGCATCCCCTGCCGTTCTCGCGGAAACCGCACAGGCGGATGCTTCTAGCCCAGGTACGCTGTAGTTCGGAGAATCCAGAGATCCTGTCCCCTGGGAACAGGAAACCTAAACTGAGGAGGAGAGGGGGACTGCCCCCTTTTATGTCTCTGTAGGTTTCCTGTTCCTTGGGGTGGATCCCTATCTCTCCAGTGGGTGCTGTCATGGCGAAGGGTAAAATACTTTATATTATTTGTAGTGAGATTTCATAGAACACTATTTTGCTGTTTGCTTGCTGCTGTTAAATGAGATTATTATTACTACTGTGATACCGCCTGGTTTTGGAGAGTGTTCCCAGCCATATGTATTATGAGCATTCCCCTGTTTAATATATTTGTTTTATTTTAAACTAGCTGTACTACCCGGCTTCGCCCGGGGTAATAACTGCTGTTCGCAAAATAGAATGTGTTAACAAAAATTTATTCTGCACAAAAAAACCACAAAACAAATAGATAGAAATGTAATTATTAAAAGGCAAAAACTAAGCTAATAGAAGCATTTTACAAAATATATTTCAACACCAGAGATATTCCACACAGATTTAACTAAATTGGCCAAGTAATGTGAAGTAATCTTCTACTACTTAATCGAGAGCCTTTTGATAAACGACATTCTTAGTTTTTCCTTCAGGTGCAAAGACAAACAGATTTTTGGCTGTTCCAACTCTTGAACAGGCCACATAAAGTTAACCATGAGAAAAGCATGGAGATTGTAAATCTAAGCGAGCAGAAGAGCCCGGCGTTGCCTGGGCATAGTAAATATCTGTGGTTAGTTATAGCACCTCACTTCTCTTATTTTCCCATCACGCCTCTCATTTTCCCCATCACATCTTTCATTTTCTCCCTCACACCTCTCATTTTCCCCCTCACTCCTCTCATTTCCCCCTAACACTTGTCATTTCGACCTCACATCTGTAATTTTCCGATCACTCCACTATTTTCCCTCACTCCTCTCATTTTGCACTCACACCTTTTCATTTTCACCTCACACCTCTCATTTTCACCTCAGTATATACATGTTTGTCATCTCCCTTATATATAGTATATACCTGTATGTTATCTCCTGTATATAGTATATACCTGTATGTCATCTCCCCTGTATATAGTATATACCTGCTGTGTGTCATCTCCCCTGTATATAGTATATACCTGTATGTAATCTCCTCCTGTATATAGTATATACCTGTGTGTCATCTCACCTATATATAGTATATATCTGTGTGTCATCTCCTCCTGTATATAGTATATACCTGTATGTCATCTCCTCCTGTATATACTATATACCTGTAGGTAATCTGCTCCTGTATATAGTATATACCTGTGTGTCATCTCCTTCTGTATATAGTATATACCTGTATGTCATCTCCTGCTGTATGTAGTATGTACCTGTATGTCATCTCCTCCTCTATATAGTATATACCTGTGTCATCTCTCCTGTATATAGTATATATCTGTGTATCATCTCCTTCTGCATATAGTATATACCTGTGTGTCATCTCCCCTGTAAATAGTATATACCTGTGTGTCATCTCCTCCTGTATATAGTATATATCTGTATGTCATCTCCTCCTGTATTAAACCTCGTTCACACGTTATTTGGTCAGTAGTTTTACCTCAGTATTTGTAAGCTAAATTGGCAGCCTGATAAATCCCCAGCCAACAGTAAGCCCACCCCCTGGCAGTATATATTAGCTCACACATACACATAATAGACTGGTCATGTGACTGACAGCTGCCGGATTCCTATATGGTACATTTGTTGCTCTTGTAGTTTGTCAGCTTATTAATCAGATTTTTATTTTTGAAGGATAATACCAGACTTGTGTGTGTTTTAGGGCGAGTTTCGTGTGTCAAGTTGTGTGTGTTGAGTTGCGTGTGGCGACATGCATGTAGCGACTTTTGTGAGATGAGTTTTGTGTGGCGACATGCGTGTAGCAATTTTTTGTGTGTCGAGTTGCATGTGACAGGTTAGTGTAGCAAGTTGTGTGCAGCAAGTTTTGCGCATGGCGAGTTTTGCGCGTGGCGAGTTTTATGTGTGGTGCCTTTTGAGTATGTGCAAGTTTTGTGTGAGGCAACTTTTGCATGTGTTGCAACTTTTGTGCATGTGGCAATTTTTCCGTGTGTGCAAGTTTTGCGTGTGGCGAGTTTTCCATGAGGTGAGTTTTGCACGTGTGGCGAGTTTTGCATGTGGAGAGTTTTGCGCGTGGCGAGTTTTGAGCGGCGACTTTTGTGTTTCAACTTTTATGTGGCGAGGTTGGTGTATGTGTGGTGAAATGTGCGCTGAGGGTGGTATATGTGTTCGAGCACGTGGTAGTGTGTGGCGCATTTTGTGTGTGTGTTCATATCCCCGTGGTGGTGTGGTGATTATCCCATGTCGGGGCCCCACCTTAGCAACTGTACAGTATATACTCTTTGGCGCCATCGTTCTCATTCTTTAAGTCCCCCTTGTTCACATCTGGCAGCTGTTAATTTGCCTCCAACACTTTTCCTTTCATTTTTTCCCCATTATGTAGATAGGGGCAAAATTGTTTGGTGAATTGGAAAGCGCGGGGTTAAAATTTCACCTCACAACATAGCCTATGACGCTCTCGGGGTCCAGACGTGTGACTGTGCAAAATTTTGTGCCTGTAGCTGCGACGCCTCCAACACTTTTCCTTTCACTTTTTCCCCATTATGTAGATAGGGGCAAAATTGTTTGGTGAATTGGAAAGCCCGGGGTTAAAATTTTACCTCACAACATAGCCTATGACGCTCTCGGGGTCCAGACGTGTGACTGTGCAAAATTTTGTGGCTGTAGCTGCAACGGTTCAGATGCCAATCCCAGACATACATACATACACACATACATACACACATTCAGCTTTATATATTAGATTGATCTATTTAAAAGAATTTTGTAATTTAAATTTATTGCCTATGCCTCTTTTTCCCTAAATATATATTGGGGATTTTTTGGTTTAATATGATTATCTTGAGGTGTGCTGAATACGGTGTTAGGACTTGTGATAAAACTATCTGTTTGATTGTATATGAGTTGGCGACTCTACGTAAGCACATATTCAAACCTGATTTATGTTTGGATGTGACGTTCAGTTTTTTTTTTTATATTCATACATCACATTTAAAATTGACCACACATCTTCAGACCTCCAAAACAAAAGCAAAACCCATCAAGACACCACGTGCTGCATATTGTAGTAAAGAAAATTACTATATCAAATGTATTTTGTTTTGATTTTTTTTTCTTTTTTAGTCAAGCCATTTACCAATTGGATTAATTTATTTAACATTTTGATAGATTGGACTTTTATGAACGCAGCAATGCCAAATGTGGCTTTTTTTAAAATATCAATTGTTTAATCTTTACTGGGGAAAAACTGCAGTGATTTGAACTTTTGTGGGGTTTATTGTTTGTTTGTTCTGTTTTTCATACAGTAAAAAAAAAAAAATGTTTAAAATAATTTAATTGTCCCTTTAGGGGACTTGAAGCTACAATCAGCCGATTGCTTATGCAATATGTATAGTGAAAATCACGATCTCCTATGACCGCCAGCCACAAGCTGGCTTTCTCAGGAGAATCGTATTGACAAGCACTGGGGTCTTCATCAGTCCCTTGGCTGTCCTGGCAACCCATCGGCACCACGCATTCATGTCCTAGGCACATGCAATGTCGCCCCTGCCGTGCGAGGCTAACAGCTGCGGTTGTTAAAGACACACATTGGCTCATTAAGGGTACGTTCACACAGGACTTTTTTGCTGCTTTTTTTTGCTGCTTTTTTTAATGCTAATTTTCAGCTGCTTATAGGTGCGTTTTTGGTGCGTTTTTTGGTGTGTTTTTTTCATGCGTTTTTTTTTGTGGTATATGGTGAATCAAACATGTTTGATGACTACACCAAAGACACTCAGTTAGGCTACGTTCACATTTGCGGTCAGCGCCGCAGCGTCGGGCGCCGCAGCGGCGCCGCATGCGTCATGCGCCCCTATATTTAACATGGGGACGCATGGACATGCGTTGTGCTGCGTTTTGCGCCGCATGGCCGCAAGCGTTGGACGCAAGAAACGCTTCAAGTTGCATTTTTTTTGCGTCCAACTTTCGGCCAAAAAGGACGCATGCGGCGCAAAACGCAGCGTTTTAGCGTGCGTTTTGCCGCGTTTTTGTTTGCGTTGTGCGCTGCGGCGCCGACGCTGCGGCGCACAACGCAAATGTGAACGTAGCCTTAGTACTCAAGCACGCTCACATAACACGTTATCAGAGCACGTTCACATCACTAGTATTTACCTACTACCTAGTCATTTAATTTGTTAGAAAAGGACATATGTTAAGTTTTTTATTTACCAATCTCCCAGTGGAGCTTAGCATCGCCTTCATCCCAGCGGGGGAACAATTTACGGCAGATTACATGCCATGCATCTGCCTTTTTTTGACGATCACTGTAGTTTGGGCAAGCTAAATCCCAAATTACAGGCATTGTTTCCACCTTGCAAAAATAAATGAAAAAGTAATTACCAAATGCAAGATGAAATGAAGCCAACATTCATGACAAGGAAGATACAGACATACACATGCAGAACACATGAACATGTACATAACAGCACATGAGCATCGCAAAGTGTACCATTGCAAACAATCGGATAGATAGATATATCACAAATTAAAAAAAATATTACCTCCATGATTAGTTGGGAAACATTAATGCCCATCCTCCTATACCAAGACATGGCTAACACCTCACTACCAGAAACTCCCTCACAATAGATCACAATCAGGACACCTCACAATGGCTCTTCATACCTGACAATGGCTCACAATGGCTCTTCACACCTCACTACCAGGAACTCCCTCACAATAGATCACAATCAGGACACCTCACAATGGCTCCTCACACCTCACAATGGCTCACAATGGCTCTTCACACCTCACTACCAGAAACTCCCTCACAATACATCACTATCAGGACACCTCACAATGGCTCACAATGGCTCTTCACACCTCACTAACCACACCCCTAAGCTCTTGGCTGTGAGATCCCTTCCTGCTGGCCATGATTTTCTGCACAAAAAAAGCAGCAAATAATGCTACATGCGTTTTTGCAGCGTTTTTTTCATCACCCATTCAAGTCAATGGGTGAAAAAACGCTGCAAAAACGCAGCAAAAACGCTGAAAGAAGTGACATGCCCTATGTCCAAAAAAAGCAGCAAAGCAGAAAAAACTGATCAAACAAAAAACCAAGGTGTGTGCATGAGATTTCTGAAATCTCATAGGCTTTACTGGTACTGTAAAAAGCAGCTGAAAATTAGCATAAAAAAAGCAGCAAAAAAAAGCAGCAAAAAAGTCCTGTGTGAACGTACCCGAAGTCAGCCATAATCTGCCAAGAAAGATGTGGGCAAAGGAAGGGACATGACATATAAGATAAATGTACGTCATATGTCGTGAAGGGGTTAATTACATTGACTATGTTTGGGATCTTTTTCAACCTCAGAATAAATGTAAGAAGTATCTTGCTAACTTTGTCTTGTAGTTTTTTATCTTTCTAATCTAAATCCGCATGGTACCGTCACATTAAGCGACGCTGCAGCGATATCGACAACGATGCCGATCGCTGCAGCGTCGCTGTTTGGTCGCTGGAGAGCTGTCACACAGACCGCTCTCCAGTGACCAACGATGCCGAGGTCCCCGGGTAACAAGGGTAAACATCGGGTTGCTAAGCGCAGGGCCACGCTTAGTAACCCGATGTTTACCCTGGTTACCAGTGTAAAATGTAAAATAACAAACACTACATACTCACCTTCGCATCCCCCGGCGTCCGCTTCCTGCACTGACTGAGCGCCGGCCCTAACAGCAGAGCGGTGACGTCACCGCTGTGCTGTACTTTCACTTTACGGCCGGCACTCACAGTCAGTGCAGGAAGCGGACAGCGAGGGACGTGTGACAGACATCAGAGGGTGAGTATGTACTGTTTGTTTTTTTACTTTTACGATGGTAACCAGGGTAAACATCGGGTTACTAAGCGCGGCCCTGCGCTTAGTAACCCGATATTTACCCTGGTTACCACTGTAAAACATCGCTGGTATCGTTGCTTTTGCTGTCAAACACAACGATACACGGCGATCTGACGACCAAATAAAGTTCTGAACTTTAACCAACGACCAGCGATATCACAGCAGGATCCTTATCGCTGCTGCCTGTCAAACTCAACGATATCGCTATCCAGGGCCCTGCAACATCACGGATCGCTAGCGATATCGTTTAGTGTGAAGGTACCTTTAGTCTTGCTGGAGGCCTTGTACTTATAAATTGTAGCTGTGCTGACCAAGAAGAGACCTAGTATAAAGCTTGGGGAAGGGAAATAACTCTTACGCCACCCCATCCTCATATTCATTAGATGAATTTCTGCCAACAGTAATGTGTATGGGGGTCCTGATCAATTAATTGTTGGGAATTAAAATGAACCAGGAGACTAGTCAACTAATAGCGGCATACCATGCAGCTGCGATGGGGCCTGTGAGTCAGGGGGGCCTGCCTGGTGCCAGCAGAGCAGCAGCGGCTGACAGGAGGCAGGCTGCTGCGGCTATAGCTTGTGCCTGCTGCTAAGGAGACATGAATATTCACTGCACACCCATGGGCGTAGAGAGCAGTGAATATTATTTTCACTTAAATATCGGGTAGCAGGGCCGGCGTCAGCACCCAGGCTAGTGTCGGGGCCCACTCGCCATCGGGGACACCAAAGCGTTATGTGGACACAGTGTCTGTGCTGGTGCCTGCGACTGGGCCCCTTGCTCAGATCCCTGGCTCTTGCAATACTTAGCTCTCCTCAGTCCATCTCTGCGGTGTCTTCTGAGTCTTCCGAATGTGACGTTCAGGTCGAGGGTGCACTGAATAGTGCAGAGATCCAGAAGTCACTGATGGTGAGGAGTCTGGAGCAGAGCAGCTGCCACCAGCGAGAGGTGAGTATTTCATTTTTTTTTCTCTAGTAACCCCCACGACAGTACACCAGAGGATGTTACCCCTTTCCTAATAGGGACAGGAAATGTCAGCGATTAAATAACCCCTCCCACATCCTCCCCCCTCAGTGTTCTTTCCCGTTTTTACTAGGGATGAAGAGGTCATCCACGGTGTGCTGTGCCGGCAACAGGCATTGGGGTGAAAGTGATTCAGGCCGGGCAGCAGGAGAGCAGAGATTTACCTCTCCTCTCTGAGCGCTGCTCCCGTCTCCATTCTGGACTCAGGACCCCCCACTCCAGTTCGCACCTTTGGGTAAGGTCTGTGGGGGATTCTTCGGCTGGAGGCCTCTATGAGCTCACCAGCACCCTCTCCTCCTCCGGCATTGTGGATCCAGAGCAGCTGGGTGCGCACCTGCAAAGACTTCCGGGTCTGAAGACGGCGGCAGAATGTGACCTCACACGCCGGCTGGTTTCAGCATACAGATAGGATTATTGCGTTCCACACTGGAACGCATAGGCAAATTACAGCCTATTTTACAGCCTAATGGTGTTGGCTGGCCCCTTCCCCCCCCCCCCCCCCCCCCCCACACACACACACCTGGACATCGGAGGAGGTCCTCTAATCGCAGGACAGGTGCTGGAGTCTGGTCACCCATATAAGAGCCCTGGGCAAGGAAGACATCTAAGGTAGGACCACTGTGTGGTAAACAGCATGGAGATGTCAGGCTCCTCTTGCTCTGCGTCTGCAGATCTCAGCACCCTCCCGGTCCCAGTGAGTGCTCTGACATGGGGTGTCCATTCCCTGTTTGCCAGTTTAGAGCCTTATTATTCCTTCTCCTCTTTCTTGTAGGAGGACAAGGAACCTGCACCAGGAAGCAAGTCCAAGACTTCATGGAGATTTGCAGTCTGTACAAAAAAGCTGGCCTCTTCGCATAAGAAGACACTATGCAAAGAGTGCACTGAGAAAGTCATCAGGGAAGAGCAACCATCCTTGATGGAAGAAATTAAAGGCCTAATCCAACAGGAGATTAAAATCTCCCTTGCCGCTTTTTCCCAGCCCGCACTCTCTCCCAGTGTCCCTCCAGAAGCTAAAAGGAGGAAGGTTAATTTAGAGGAGGAAAGGAATGATGACTCGTAGGATGAAACGTCGATCCCAGACAAACCTCTGGAAGAAGGCGAATTAACCCTGGACTCAGAGATCTCCCAACAGGAGAGAGACATTATTTCTTCTCAGATGATATAGAGGAACTCCTCATGGCAGTAAGGAGGACCATGGAGATTGAGCAGGAGAAGACTGCCCAGAAGGCACAGGAAGAAATGTTCCGGGGTCTCTGTTCTAGGAAGAAGCCGGTATTTCCCATTCATAAAAACATCCAGGACCTGGTCTTAGAGTGGGAATCCCCAGAAAAGAGGCTGACCAATCCAGCGGAGATGAAGGACAGGTTACCTGTGGACGACGAGACGACATCATGCTAGTCAGAGATTCCAAAGGTCGACGTTCAGAGTGCTCGGGTAGCTAAGAAGACCACACTACCATTTGAGGATGCCTCACAGTTGAAGGACCCTCTGGAATGCAAGATTGATGGGCTACTGAGGAAATCATGGGAAACCTCGGCATCTTTACTGAATACCAATGCCGTATCTACCTGTGTGGCCCGATCGATGTAATGTTTCCTGGGGAAGTTGGAGGAACACCTGTCCACAGGTACTCCCAGAGAGGACATCCTAGCTTCTCTATCTCTCCTCCAGAAGGTAACAGGGTTCCTAGCAGATGCCTCTGCTGAATCCATGAGAGTGGCAGCAAGATCGTCAGGGTTGTCAAACTCTTCAGATGAGCACTTTGGCTGATATTTTGGAGCGGGGACATGACTTAAAAATTAAGCTGTGTTCTATCCCCTTCAAAGGCAAATACATGGTTGGTCCTGCCCTCGACGAGCTGTTAGAGAAGGCTTCAGATAAAAAGAAGACCTTCCCAGAACCTAGGAATGCTAGGAAAAGACCCTTTCGCCCCCAGCAAGAGCATACACCTCAGTACAAGGGGAAGGGCAAGTCAGGTCGTGTAGCTACACGAAAGGGGGAAAAGACAGAAATCTTTTTTTCACCACTCCCAGAGACAAAAGCCATGACGCCAAAATAGTAGGAGGTCGCATCTCAAACTTCCTTCCACAGTGGCACAAGATCTGCACAGACCAATGGACTCTTAACATCAGTCATGGAAGGAATAAAGATAGAGTTTGCTTCATATCCTCCAGAAATGATAAAGACGATGCGACTGTCCTCTCCAGTGCTACAATACACCTTGATAGCGGGAGTAAAAAACTTGTTATCCACAAAGGTAGTCTCCATAGCTCTGGAAAGGGAACGAAACGGGACATTACTCAAACCTGTTCCTCATAAAGAAACCAAACGGGTCCCACCGCATTTTAATCAATCTGAAACACCTGAATTGTTATATCATACAGAAGATTCAAGAAGGAATCTGTCAGGTCAACGGTACCTCTGATTGGGCAGGATTCCGTCATGGCTACAATAGACCTACAAGATGCATATTATCACATCCCTATCCATCCAACTTATCAATGATTCTGAAGATTTGCAATTGCCCTGGAAGAGTACACATGCGATTATCAGTTCAGTGTCCTCCCATTCGGTCTATCCTCTGCTCCTCGGATCTTCACAAAAATCATGTCAGAGTTCATGGCATACATCAAAGGTCAGCACATACAGTACAGACCAAAAGTTTGGACACACCTTCTCATTTAAAGATTTTTCTGTATTTTCATGACTATGAAAATTGTACATTCACACTGAAGGCATCAAAACTATGAATTAACACATGTGGAATTATATACTTAACAAAAAAGTGTGAAAAAACTGAAATTATATCTTATAATCTAGGTTCTTCAAAGTAGCCACCTTTTGCTTTGATGACTGCTTTGCACACTCTTCTTGGCATTCTCTTGATGAGCTTCAAGAGGTAGTCACTGGGAATGGTCTTCCAACAATCTTGAAGGAGTTCCCAGAGATGCTTAGCACTTGTTGGCCCTTTTGCCTTCACTCTGCGGTCCAGCTCACCCCAAACCATCTCGATTGGGTTCAGGTCTGGTGACTGTGGAGGCTAGGTCATCTGGCGTAGCACCCTATCACTCTCCTTCTTGGTCAAATAGCCCTTACACAGCCTGGAGGTGTGTTTGGGGTCATTGTCCTGTTGGAAAATAAATGATGGTCCAACTAAACGCAAACCGGATGGAATAGCATGCCGCTGCAAAATGCTGTGGTAGCCATGCTGGTTCAGTATGCCTTCAATTTTGAATAAATCCCCTGCAGTGGCACCAGCAAAGCACCCCCACACCATCACACCACCTCCTCCATGCTTCACGGTGGGAACCAGGCATATAGACTCCATCCGTTCACCTTTTCTGCGTCGCACAAAGACACGGTGGTTGGAAACAAAGATCTCAAATTTGGACTCATCAGACCAAAGCACAGATTTCCACTGGTCTAATGTCCATTCCTTTCGTTCTTTAGTCCAAACAAGTCTCTTCTGCTTGATGCCTGTCCTTAGCAGTGGTTTCCTAGCAGCTATTTTACCATGAAGGCCTGCTGCACAAAGTCTCCTCTTAAGGCCGGGATCACACACAGCGAGATACGGCCGAGTCTCGCAGGTTAAAACCAAGCTCTGGCCCGGCACTCCAGAGCGGAGCATGCGGCCGCATAGCAATAAATGGAGCTGCACGTTCCGCTCCCAAGTGCCAGTGCCAGAGCTTGTTTTTAACCTGCGAGACTCAGCCGTATCTCGCTGTAGTGTCTGCTGCTAGAACTCTGTGTGGCATTGACCTGGTCTCTTATCTAAGCTGCTGTTAACCTGCGATTTCTGAGGCTGGTGACTCGGATAAAATTATCCTCAGAAGCAGAGGTGACTCTTGGTCTTCCTTTCCTGGGGCGGTCCTCATGTGAGCCAATTTCTTTGTAGCGCTTGATGGTTTTTGCCACTGCACTTGGGGACACTTTCAAAGTTTTATCAATTTTTGGGACTGACTGACCTTCATTTCTTAAAGTAATGATGGCCACTCATTTTTCTTTACTTAGCTGCTTTTTTTTCTTGCCATAATACAAATTCTAACAGTCTAGTCAGTAGGACTATCAGCTGTGTATCCACCAGACTTCTGCACAACAGAACTGATGGTCCCAACCCCATTTATAAGGCAAGAAATCCCCCTTAGTAAACCTGACAGGGCACACCTGTGAAGTGAAAACCATTCCCAGTGACTACCTCTTGAAGCTCATCAAGAGAATGCCAAGAGTGTGCAAAGCAGTCATCAAAGCAAAAGGTGGCTACTTTGAAGAACCTAGAATATAAGACATAATTTCAGTTGTTTCACACTTTTTTGTTAAGTATATCATTCCACATGTGTTAATTCATAGTTTTGATGCCTTCAGTGTGAATTTACAATTTTCATAGTCATGAAAATACAGAAAAATCTTTAAATGAGAAGGTGTGTCCAAACTTTTAATCTGTACTGTATGCATAGTTCCATACGTCGACGACCTTTTGTTTGTGGCTCCTTCAGTACCCATGCTAAAGGAACATCTGCAGATTACGACCCAGATCTTATTGTCTCTAGTCTGGATAGGGAACCTCAAAAAATCACATATGGTTCCTACAACAACAAAGACATTCTTAGGAGTCCTACTAGACTCACACAGCCAAACATCTTTCTTGCCCAAACAAAAACAGATCTTGCAATGTAAATAGTAATACACTGGCGCTGCACTATTCAGGAGACACTAAAACAACGCTGCTGCTGGTGATCAGACAGGGTCTGTGTAAAACCCTGCTTGGTAAGATAATAAAAAGTGAATATAGAGATTATCACCTGCGCTAGAGGGGTGCGTTGGTAAATGAAATGAATATATGGACACAGGGAGAATAGTTGTGCAGATACGATAATCAAAGAGCAAAGACGCCAGACAGAATGGTAGATTACACAAGCACTTACTGCATGGATCTGTAGTGGCGCCGAAGCGTAGGGGCACTGACGAAGAAGGAACTTATCCTTCGAAACGCGTTGGTTTGTGTCCCTGTACGCTCCCCGTCCTTACTTTTTTGTGTGACGTCACACTCTAGCCACGCCCCCTTCACGCTCCGCCACTGCTTCGGCGTTGCTTCCGGCCGGGGCACGCCAGAGGCAGACGGTTCGTTCTAACCCCCCGTGACCAGCGAGGAGCTACTCAGCGGACTTTACCCCTCTGCTCCACTCTACTACGGGACTCAATATTGGACACCTCTTGGGAAAAGTTACAGCTACGCTTCGGCGCCACTACAGATCCATGCAGTAAGTGCTTGTGTAATCTACCATTCTGTCTGGCGTCTTTGCTCTTTGATTATCGTATCTGCACAACTATTCTCCCTGTGTCCATATATTCATTTCATTTACCAACGCACCCCTCTAGCGCAGGTGATAATCTCTATATTCACTTTTTATTATTTTTTTATTTTAAAAACAGATCTTGTTAAAATCAAAGATAAAGATACTACAGAGCAAGAAGGTGGTGTCATTAAGATGGTCCATGTTGGTTCTCGGATCTATGACATCCTGCATCCAGATGGTAGCATATGCACAAGCACACATCAGAACACTTCAGACTCACATCCTGGCAAACTGGGACGGATCCCCATAATCCTTGGACAAGAAGATCCGAATGCCACCTTGTGTAAAGACCTCATTGACATGGTGGCTAAAAATAACGAACTTAAGCAAAGGGGTTCCCTGGACGCACGACCCAGCGATCACTATAAAAGTGGAAGCCAGAGGGAAAGGATGGGGAGCCATGGTATCTCAACACGTATTCCAGGGATGCTGGTCAGATGAGATAAGCCATCGATCCTATCCTCAAACTTCAGAGAACTGGAGGCAGTAGAGGAGGTCTTCAAGACCGCAGTAACCCTAGTCCAGGATACCCATGTCAAAATATGCTCAGACAACATGACAATAGTTGCCCACCTTCGTCATCAAGGAAGTACAAGGCACGAGGACCCGAAGGCAATATCAGCCAGAATATTCTTGTGGTCTGAAGAACACCTTCTCTCCCTGTCCGCTCTGCACATAAAGGGTGCGGTAAACATACAGGCCAATTTTCTGAGCAGAACAGAAATCCATCCAGGGGAATGGAGTCTAGATCCTGAGGTCTCTCAGATACTGACCAGAAGGTGGGGCCATCCATAGGTAGATCTAATTGCAAGTGGACAACGCAAAAGTGGATTAATATTATTTTCTAAATCAAGCCGATCCCTGCTTAGGTGTAGATGTGTTAGCCAACTCATGAACATTCACACTGGCCTATGCCTTCCCTCCATTACCAATCCTACCAAGGGTTCTACAAAATATAAGAATGGAAAAGGTCAAAGTAATATTGGTAGCACCATTTTGTCCCAAAAGAAGCTGGTTCAGGACCCTTGCCAACCTCAGGATAGAAGGACCGGTAGAGCTATTGCCCGGTCAGAAGCCTCCTCCACCAGAGGCCAGTCTTTCATCCGGATCCCGAGAGGTAACATCTGAAGGCCTGGCTTCTGAATTCTCAATCCTGAAGACCAGAGGATTGTCAGAAAGGGTCATTAGGACACTACAGAAAAGCCGAAAGGCAGTAACAAACTCTATATACCAGAAGATATGGAAGACTTTTATCTCATGGAGTGCACTAAACAACCTAGCCCACACCAGCTGAACTTAGCTCAGATCCTGGATTTTCTGAAAGAAGGGCTAGAGAAGGGTCTCAGACCTAGCACCCTCAAAGTCCAGGTGGCGGCCCTAAGTTCATATTTCGACCAGACGTTAGCTGACCACCGATGGATTAGAAGATTTATGGCAGCAGCATCTCGCATACATCCAAGAGCTACGAACTTAGTTCCGTCCTGGGACCTCAATTTGGTCTTGAAGGGGCTCATACTACCACCTTTTGAGCCCTTGTCATCCATAGATGTAGACATACTCTCCAGAAAAGCAGCCTTCCTGGTAGCAATAACTGCAACCAGGAGAGTGGGCGAATTAGAAGCTCTCTTCGTCAACGAACCCTACATGAAGATACTGCAGGACTGACTTATTCTGCGATTAGATACATCATTTCTTCCCAAATTAGTCTCACAGTTTCACAAGTCTCAGTAGATAATTCTTCCCTCCTATCAAGAGCCGGGAAATAAGGAAGAACCGTTCCACACTTTGGATGTTCGGAGAATGGTACTCCATTACCTTCAGGTGACAAAAAAAAATTACCAAGGACCAAAACCTGTTTGTTCACCTTCAAGGCCAGAATAAGGTGAAGAAGACTTTCAGATCCACGATGGCCAACTGGACCAAGAGAGCAATCTCGAAGGCATATCATGTCCAGGGCCTTTCACTGCCAGAGAAATTTACTGCTCACTCTACCAGAGCAACATCTATCTTCTGAGCCGAGAAAGGCAGTGCTTCCATTGAGCAGATATGCAGAGCTGCTACCTGGTCCTCGGTCCATACATTCTCCAAGCATTACGGGCTAGGACCTGATGTCAGAAGAGGACTTGGCCCATCCCTAAAACATTACTCTTGGGGTACTGCTGCGGTGTGCTGTCATGGGGGGTTACTAGAGAAAATAGAATTAGACTTACCGGTAATTCGGTTTCTAGTAACCCCCCACGACAGCATGGGTAATCCCTCCATTATATTTTAATTCTTTAAAGAGAATAAATATAATTTGAAGCATTCTTTCTCCTGTGGCCCTTTATAATAACACTGAGCGGGAGGATGTGGGAGAGGTTATTTAACCTCTTTGACATTTCCTGTCCCTATTAGGAAAGGGGTAACATCCTCTGCTGTGCTGTCGGGGTGGGTTACTAGAAACCAAATTACTGGTAAGTCTAATTCTATTTTTTTTTTCTATGTTTGGAGAATTCTATATGGGGATCATCATACACTGTATATGTGGCCCATTATCCATGGAGCTTCATATATGGGGTCCATTATACACTGGGGCATCATACATGGGACCCATTATACACTGGAGCATCATTTATGGGGCCCTATATATATAATATATATTCTTTATGGAGCAATATGTGGCTCATTATACTGTATGGATCGTTATATTGGGCTCATTATTCTGTCTGGAGCAATATATGGGATCCATCATATACTGTATGGAGCATTATATGGGGCTCATTATACTGTGTGGAGCAATTATATGGGGTCCATTATTCTGTATGGAACAATATATGGGGCTCATTATTCTGTATGAAGCACTATGTGGTGCCCTTTAGGCTACAGTCACACTATCAGTATTTGGTCCGTATTCTACATCAGTATTTGTAAGCCAAAACCAGGAGTGGGTGATAATTCCAGAAGTGGTGACGTGTTTCTGTTATATTTTCCTCTGATTGTTCCACACCTGGTTTTGAATTCCAAATACTGATGTAAAATACTGACCAATAGTGTGACTGGAGCCTAATACTGTATGGAGGACTATACTGTCCGGTTCTGATCCATTGTAGAATGTACAATAGATGTCACTCATGCAATATAAGAAGTAAGTGAAATCTTTGGCATTGTATTACACCTATATTTCCCTGCCGTATCTGTACATCATGAATTGTGGTATGTGTTTAAAGTGGCCCATGAAGACCTGGAGCCGGCCCTTGGGATATGGGGACCCTGCACACCAGGATGGTGATGAGGGCTATGTATACCTGGATTGCGCGTGTGTGTGTATGTATGTGTATGTATATAATCTCATACAGTACAGACCAAAAGTTTGGACACATCTCACTTAAAGATTTTTCTGTATTTTCATGACTATGAAAATTGTATATTCACACTGAAGGCATCACAACTATGAATCAACACATGTGGAATTATATACTTAACAAAAAAGTGTGGAACAACTGAAATTGTGTCTTATATTCTAGGTTCTTCAAAGTAGCCACCTTTTGCTTTGATGACTGCTTTGCACACTCTTGGCATTCTTTTGATGAGCTTCAAGAGGTAGTCACCGGGAATGGTCTTCCAAGAATCTTGAAGGAGTTCCCAGAGATGCTTAGCACTTGTTGACCGTTTTGCCTTCACTCTGTGGTCCAGCTCACCCCAAACCATCTCGATTGGGTTCAGGTCTGGTGACTGTGGAGGCCAGGTCATTTGGCGCAGCACCCCATCACTCTCCTTCTTGGTCAAATAGCCCTTACACAGCCTGGAGGTGTGTTTGGGGTCATTGTCCTGTTGAAAAATAAATGATGGTCCAACTAAACGCAAAGCGGATGGAATAGCATGCTGCTGCAAGATGCTGTGGTAGCCATGCTGGTTCAGTATGCCTTCAATTTTTAATAAATCCCCAACAGGGTCACCAGCAAAGCACCCCCACACCATCACAGCTCCTCCTCCATGCTTCATGCTGGGAACCAGGCATGTAGAGTCTATCCGTTCACCTTTTCTGCGTCGCACAAAGACACGGTGGTTGGAACCAAAGATCTCAAATTTGGACTCATCAGACCAAGGCACAGATTTCTACTGGTCTAATGTCCATCCCTTGTGTTCTTTAGCCCAAACAAGTCTCTTCTGCTTGTTGCAGTGGTTTCCTAGCAGCTAATTTTACCATAAAGGCCTGCTGCACAAAGTCTCCTCTTAACAGTTGTTGTAGAGATGTGTTTGCTGCTAGAACTCTGTGTGGCATTGACCTAGTCTCTAATCTGAGCTGCTGTTAACCTGCGATTTCTGAGGCTGGTAACTCGGATAAACTTATCCTCAGAAGCAGAGGTGACTCTTGGTCTTCCTTTCCTGGGGCGGTCCTCATGTGAGCCAGTTTATTTGTAGTGCTTGATGGTTTTTGCCACTGCACTTGGGGACACTTTCAATGTTTTCCCAATTTTTCGGACTGACTGACCTTCATTTCTTAAAGTAATGATGGCCACTTGTTTTTCTTTACTTAGATGCTTTTTTCTTGCCATAATACAAATTCTAACAGTCTATGCAGTAGGACTACCAGCTGTGTATCCACCAGACTTCTGCACAACACAACTGATGGTCCCAACCCCATTTATAAGGCAAGAAATCCCACTTATTAAACCTGACATGGCACACCTGTGAAGTGAAAACCATTCCCAGTGACTACCTCTTGAAGCTCATCAAGAGATTTCCAAGAGTGTGCAAAGCAGTCATCATAGCAAAAGGTGGCTACTTTGAAGAACCTAGAATATAAGACATAATTTCAGTTGTTTCTCACTTTTTTGTTAAGTACATAATTCCACATGTGTTAATTCATAGTTTTGGTGCCTTCAGTGTGAATGTACAACTTTCATAGTCATGAAAATACAGAAAAATCTTTAAATGAGAAGGTGTGTCCAAACTTTTGGCCTGTACTGTACATATATGTATGTGTGTGTGCGCACGCACGCACGCACGCACGCACGCACGCACACACCATACATACCAGGATGGGGGATATTAGTACAGAATTGACCATTTTCTCTTCAATTTTTTTTTCTATTTTCCTCCTCTAAAGCCTAGGTGCGTCTTATGGTCCCAAAAATATGGTATTTCTCAGTGAGAGAGTGAGTATGCAGTGGCAATAATACTGTAGGACTGCCTTATATTCTATGAGGGGGGCTACATTATATTCTATGCTAGGGACTACCCCAACCCTTGCGATATCATTAAGACGTGTACTACCTTTTTTTATACCCTGATATTAGCGTGTTTTACAGCACAATTAGTGGTCTTGTATTTATTTCTATGTAGATAGTGGGCCCAAGGTGCTCTAGTCCAACACTGGGAATCTCCCTTTGTGTGTTTGTGTATAGAAAGAGACATGTCGGACACTCGCAGTGTTCGGGGAGAAGCTTTCAGGGACCCCCCTGTCCGAATAGCCTATTTTACTTGGTCCCCTGTGACTTTCAAAAGTATGATTTTCATAGTCAAACATGTATGGCTGAACAGGGCTGCCACTAGAAATTTCGGGGCCCCATACTGGCAAAATTTCTGGGGCCCCCTTGCGACTCTGCCCAGGCTCCACCCCAGCCCCGCCTCCACGCTCCACCCCTCAAACTGTCCACAGTCCCACCGCTCTCTCTTGGAAAAACTCCACTTCTCACCTATCACACATTGACAGTTCCTATCACCAGATCACACATATAGCCGGCAGCTTTTGTTTTGGCCAAAAGATTTTTTAAGCCACCAAAATGACAAGGTAGACACTTTTGGCCAGGCCCTACTCTACTGTAACCTATTAAATATTTGTTAAAATATGCAATACAATTTAGGTATATTTTTATTTATTTTTTAAATTTTTAAAATGACCTATAATACCACATACAAGGAACAAATACCACAACACCATGACCAGACACCATATTATTACCACAGTGACCTATAATACTATCTACAAGGCACAAATACCGCCACACCATGACCAGATGACATATTACCACCACAGTGATCAAATAATATCAAATACAAGGAACAAATACCACAACATCATGACCAGACCACATATTACCACCACATAGTGACTGAATACTACAATACTGATCAATAATAACAACAATAAAAAAAAACCACAATACTATCACCATAAGTGCCATTATACACAGGAGATCTGTACTTAGTATGCAGTGTCTGTGTACAGGTAATCCAGTGATCACCAGTGACATTATACACAGGACCTCTGTATATAGTATACAGTGTATAGGTAACACACTGACTCACCAGTGACGTCTCTAGGTGAAGTCCTTCATCTTTCATCCCGCACAGACCGCCATCACTTCATCCAGCCAGGGCTCATCTCTGCAGGAAATAACAGTTATCTCGAGTTCCACTTGCAGAACACATTACCTAATTTTCCCAACTTCTACATTACACCACATGAAGAAGGCGACATAGTATCACTCTACACAGTAATAGGACCGCCCCTCCATTTAAAACACTGTACTCAAAAAATAAAATAAATACATCACTGCAGTAATAATATCCCTTAATTAGCCCCTATCTAATATATAATTGCCTAGAATACTACTTCCTGCAATTTGTGCCAACTTCCGTGGCTTTGTCCGGAGCTAATGTCCGGAGCTAATGTCCGGAGCTAATGTCCGGAGATAAGTGGCGTCACCAGTGTCCTACACCCAGGCAGAGCACAGGGGCCCCAGGCAGCCTATGGGGCCCCAGGCAGAGCACAGTGGCCCCAGGCAGAGCACAGTGGCCCCAGGCAGAGCACAGGGGCCCCAGGCAGCATATGGGGCCCCAGGCAGAGCACAGGGGCCCCAGGCAGAGCACAGGGGCCCCAGGCAGCATATGGGGCCCCAGGCAGAGCACAGTGGTCCCAGGCAGAGCACAGGGGCCCCAGGCAGCTTATGGGGCCCCAGGCAGAGCACAGTGGACCCAGGCAGAACATGGGGCCCCAGGCAGAGCACAGTGGCCCCAGGCAGAGCACAGTGGCCCCAGGCAGAGCACAGTGGCCCCAGGCAGAGCACAGTGGCCCCAGGCAGAGCACAGTGGCCCCAGGCAGAGCACAGTGGCCCCAGGCAGAGCACAGGGGCCCCAGGCAGAGCACAGGGGCCCCAGGCAGCATATGGGGCCCCAGGCAGAGCACTGGGGCCCCAGGCAGAGCACAGTGGCCCCAGGCAGCATATGGGGCCCCAGGCAGAGCACAGGGGCCCCAGGCAGCATATGGGGCCCCAGGCAGAGCACAGTGGTCCCAGGCAGAGCACAGGGGCCCCAGGCAGCTTATGGGGCCCCAGGCAGAGCACAGTGGCCCCAGGCAGAACATGGGGCCCCAGGCAGAGCACAGTGGCCCCAGGCAGAGCACAGTGGCCCCAGGCAGAACATGGGGCCCCAGGCAGAGCACAGGGGCCCCAGGCAGCATATGGGGCCCCAGGCAGAGCACAGCGATATTTTGGACCACTGTGCGGTGTTTCAGACCCCCTGTGTGATGTCTGGGGCCCTGTTCTTAAGTATATTAAAGATTAAAGTAACGTATATTAAAGTATATTATAGATCAAATTTGACACGTTTATGAGCACCATTGAGTGATATACTCAAGAATGACATAATTTTTCAACATTTTATGGTTTCAAACTGTAAACACTCAGAGTTTTTTTTACTTCAACCAGAAAACCTTAACGGTTCATAAAAAACTTGACTGTTCAGGATATGATAAAAGTCATAGTATTCTGAATCTTTAACTTATAAAGATACCTTTACATGGGGTGATTATTGGTTCCAGAGAGGCTTTCGGCCGATAATCGTACACATGGCTGGTGACAGGACAATACAATATAAACGTTCAAAGGTAAACACTGATAACATTCAAATCTAATATATAATTGCCTAGAATACTACTTCCGGCAATTTGTGCCAACTTCCGTGGCTTTGTCCGGAGATAATGTCCGGAGATAAGTGACGTCACCAGCGTCCTACACCCGCTCAGGGTGGACAAAGATATATGCCTTCGTGGTGCGCGGCACTTTTCTGATTGGTTGCCGCCTGCCGCGAGCGACCAATCAGAAATGTGCCGTACTGTCAAGAATTGTCAAGAGCTGGTGAGTGCAGCCATTTTTTGTTCTTTCTTACTATTATTTATTAATTGTATTATTCTTACATTTGAATAAATAAAGTATATATGGATTCTAGACTCCCGATTCTTTAGAATCGGGCTGCCATCTAGTGGTAATAATATTCGCCATCCTAGCCCCCGTGTGTCTCATTCCTGGCATCAGCCGTATGTTCTCCCATCCTGCCCTAATGAGTATCCATCCTGCCCCATATGATCTCCCCATCCTGCCCCATCTGTCTACATCGTATCCATCCTGCCCCATGATCCAATCCTGCCCCATCTGTCTCCAATCCTGCCTCCAGTGTCTCCAATCATGCCCGTATCACCATTCTGCCCCGTCTCCAATCATGCCCCCGTGTCTCAATTCTGCCCCATCTGTCTCCAGTAATGCCCCAGTGTCTCCAGTAATGCCCCAGTGTCTCCAGTAATGCCGCCATGTCTGTCATCCTGCCCCCTGTGTCCAGCTTTCTGCCCCCTGTGTCCAGCTTTCTGCCCCTGTGTCCAGCGTTCTACCTGTGTCCAGCTTTCTGCCCTGGGCCCCCCGGATCGCCGCTCTCAATAAAAAATAAATAAATAAACAAGTTCTGCTTACCTGCCGCGCTCCTGCTCTCTCCACGCAGCTGAAGCGTGCACTCGCCGGCGACTGACAATGACGTCCGACGCCGGCGACATGCATGCTGCGGCTGACGTCAGCTGCCAGCCTCAGATTGGCTGGCGGCTGGTAACTATTGACGTGCGGGCGCTGGCCCGCACGTCAATAGCGTTAAACAGCTGCAGCGCCGACCGCCGCTAAGGGCCCGGTTCAGCCTGCGGGCCCCCTCTGCCCACCGGGCCCCATACGCCAGTCACGGCTGTAATGCCCTGATGGCGGCCCTGTTGCTGAAATCATGCTGCTAGTCTTTGATAACTGTTGTCCTGTGAATCACTTTAACTTATTTGACAATCAAAGTTTTAAAGTATGTTTTTCTCTGAAATACCACAGCGTGTCAGTCATACGACCAGGCTACCCGTTGATTGGGCAGCATGTGTCTGCTTTCAGGTTCCCTTTAAGGGGATTTTTACTTTAACCTTGCACACAGAGCCCCCACTTCTGTAGGCATTGAATTATGTCAATGGGCTGTATCTTGGTACACTGGAGGTATTAATAGGTGAAATCAGGACTTGTTTTCTGTCCACAGGTCAAGAAACATAAGATGCATGGCTCAGAAGAACAGACCTCTGGGAAAAGACAGCGTAAATGACAAAACACATCATTATTTCTGGCACAGCTACTTAGATTGTATGTATTCACTGGTGTTAGGATTAGGTTTCACACTGACATATATGTGATCTGCCTACAGGCTGTTATTCACCTGAGGACAAGGATGTGCGGCTGATAAAAAGGAAAAATGCAGTTCCCCTTCACCCTGCAGTTTTACAGTTCATTGAGGCTTGTTTGAACATTGCAGAGATGTAAGTTATATTTCTTTATAAAAATTTTATATATACTGTACCATGTGTCCTAAATATCGTAAGTCTGACAATCAAGTGAATGATCCAATTATAAATGACGCATCAGAGGAACTTGTGAGATATTTTATGATCCACAATTCTTTTTAAGTTAGACCTTTTCAGAAAATCTTGGTCCCCGGCATAGTTTCTTAAAAAACAAAACAAAAAATAATTATAGATATATGAATTAAAACAGTTATTCTTTAACCCCTACATGAACTTTGATGTACCCATAAACATTAGTCAGATATTGATTCCCAACCTTAGACATATGGGTACGTAATGACAATCGTGCGGGTCACAAAAGTTGTGCCCACACGATCGCCGCTGGGAACTCTGTGTAGGTTAAAGCCAAGACTCGGCTGTCACTGACAGGAGCGGTGCCCGCACCTCCCTGAGCCATTTAATTCCTTAAAGGCTGCAATCTATATTGCAACATTTAAAAGGCAGGAAGAGGAAAAGAGGACTCCATCTCCCTTCCGATTAGCAATCCGTGACGTGATCATGAGGGCTTGATCGTTACCATGCCAACCCGAGGTTGCCATGATGACCTCAGGGTCAGCCTGCTACGGCAAGCCTATTAGACTCAGAGCATGGTCTAAGAGGCTTAGTGCTGGTGCATTGCAATGCACATCATTGATCTGAGTAACATTCAGTTAGGTCAATATATATTTGGACAGAGACAACATTTTTCAAATTTTGGTTATAGACATTACCACAATGAATTTTAAACAAAACAATTCAGATCCAGTTGAAGTTCAGACTTTCAGCTTTCATTTGAGGGTATCCACATTAAAATTGGATGAAGGGTTTAGGAGTTTCAGTTCCTTAACATGTGCCACCATGTTTTTAAAGGGACCAAAAGTAATTGGACAGATTAAATAATTTTAAATAAAATGTTCATTTCTAGTACTTGGTTGAAAACCCTTTGTTGGCAATGACTGCCTGAAGTCTTGAACTCATGGACATCACCAGAAGCTTTGTTTCCTCCTTTTTGATGCTCTGCCAGGACTTCAATGCGGTGGTTTTCAGTTGCTGTTTGTTTGTGGGCCTTTCTGTCTGAAGTTTAGTCTTTAACAAGTGAAATGCGTGCTCAATTGGGTTGCGATCAGGTGACTGTCTTGAATATTCCACTTCTTTGCTTTAATAAACTCCTGGGTTGCTTTGGCTTTATGTTTTGGGTCATTGTCCATCTGTAGTATGAAACGACGACCAATCAGTTTTGCTTCATTTGGCTGGATCTGAGCACACAGTATGGCTCTGAATACCTCAGAATTCGTTCGGCTGCTTCTGTCCTGTGTGACATCATCAATAAACACTAGTGACCCAGTGCCACTGGCAGCCATGCATGCCCAAGCCATCACACTGCCTCCGCCGTGTTTTACAGATGATGTGGTATGCTTTGGATCATGAGCTGTACCACGCCTTCGCCATACATTTCTCTTTCCATCATTCTGGTAGAGGTTGATCATGGTTTCATCTGTCCAAAGAATGTTCTTCCAGAACTGTGCTGGCTTTTTAGATGTTTTTTAGCAAAGTCCAGTCTAGCCTTTTTATTCTTGATGCTTATGAGTGGCTTGCACCGTGCAGTGAACCCTCTGTATTTACTTTCATGCAGTCTTCTCTTTATGGTAGATTTGGATATTGATACGCCGACCTCCTGGAGAGTGTTGTTCACTTGGTTGGCTGTTGTGAAGGGGTTTCTCTTCACCATGGAGACTATTCTGCGATCATCCACCACTGTTGTCTTCCGTGGGCGCCCAGATCTTTTTGCATTGATGAGTTCACCAGTGCTTTCTTTCTTTCTCAGGATGAACCAAACTGTAGATTTTGCCCCTCCTAATATTGTAGCAATTTCTCGGATGGGTTTTTTCTGTTTTTGCAGCTTAACCCCTTCACGACATGCCCCGTACTAGTACGGGGCATGTCGTGTCTCCCCCTTTGATGTGGGCTCCGGTGCTGAGCCCACATCAAAGTCGCGACATGTCAGCTGTTATGTACAGCTGACATGTGCACGCAATAGCGGCAGGTGAAATCGCGATCCACCTGCAGCTATTAACCAGTTAAATGCCGCTGTCAAACGCTGACAGCGGTATTTAACTACCGCTTCCTGCTGCACGGCCAGAAATGCGCACATCGCACATGATCAGGGGTCAGCGATGCGTCAGGATAGTAAACATAGTGGTCGACGCTCATAGCAAGCCTGCAATTCAGCAACATAGCAGCAATCTGATGATCGCTGCTTTGTAGCAGAGCTGATCCAGTTGTGCCAGCTTCTAGCCTCCCATGGAGGCTATTGAAGCATGGCAAAAGTAAAAAAAAAAATATGAAAAAAATAAAAAAGTAAAAGTTTAAATCAGCCCCCTTTCGCCCCATCCAAAATAAAACAATAAAAAAAAAAAATCAAACGTGCACATATTTGCCATATTTGGTATCGCTGCGTTAAGAATCGCCCGATCTATCAATAAAAAAAAAAGCATTAACCTGATAGCTAAACAGCGTAGCGATAAAAATCGAAACGCCAGAATTACGGGTTTTTTTGTCGCCGCGACATTGCATTAAAATGCAATAACGGGCGATCAAAAGAACGTATCTGCACAAAAGTTGTAACATTAAAAACATCAGCTCAGCACGCAAAAAATAAGCCCTCACCCGACCCCAGATCAGGAAAAATGGAGACGCTATGGGCATCAGAAAATGGCGCAATTTTTTTTTTTTTTTAACAAAGTTTTGATTTTTTTCACCACTTAGATAAAAAAAAGAACCTAGACATGTTTGGTGTCTATGAACTCATAATGACCTAGAGAATCACAATGGCAGGTCAGATTAAGCATTTAGTGAACTTAGCAAAAAAGTCAAACAAAAAACAAGTGTGGGATTGCACTTTTTTTGCAATTTCACCACACTTGGAATTTTTTTTCCCGTTTTCTAGTACAAGACATGGTAAATCCAATGGTGTCGTTCAAAAGTACAACTCGTCTTGCAAAAAATAAGCCCTCACATGACCATATTGACGGAAAGTAAAAAAGTTATGGCTCTGGGAAGGAGGGGAGTGAAAAACGAAAAAGGGCCACGTCTTGAAGGGGTTAAGGATGGCTTGTTTCACCTGCATGGAGAGCTCCTTTGACTGCATGTTTACTTCACAGCAAAACCTTCCAAATGCAAGCCCAACACCTCAAATCAACTCCAGGCCTTTTATCTGCTTAATTGAGAATGACATAACGAAGGGATTGCCCACACCTGTCCATGAAATAGCCTTGGAGTCAATTGTCCAATTACTTTTGGTCCCTTTAAAAACAGGGTGGCACATGTTAAGGAGCTGAAACTCCTAAACCCTTCATCCAATTTTATTGTGGATACCCTCAAATGAAAGCTGAAAGTCTGAACTTCAACTTCATTTGAATTGTTTTGTTTAAAATTAATTGTGGTAATGTCTATAACCAAAATTAGAAAAATGTTGTCTCTGTCCAAATATATATGGACCTAATTGTATACGCATTTATGTAAAAAAAATAAAATATTGCACATATTTGGTATCACTGCACCTGGAACGACCCAACTTATAAGACCATGTTCGGCGATTTTGATTCTGCGCAGCAATTTCCATAGCGTTTACATTAACATGTAAACCCTATGCAAACCGCAGTGCACATGCTGCGGGAAAAACTGCGCAGAAACGCAGCAGTTTACAACCCGCAGCATGTCAATTCTTTGTGCAGAATCGCAGCGATTCTGCACCCATAGGAATGCATTGAACCGCTAACTTCCCGCATGGGGCTGTGCCCACGATGCGGGAAGTAAGCGGATAATGTGCGGGTGGTACCCGGGGTGGAGGAGGGGAGAGTCTCCTTCAGGCCCTGGGAAGCATAAATAGTGTAAAAAAAAAAAAAAAGAATTAAAATAAAAAATGATGCTATACTCACCTCTCAGCGCTGCACGCGGCTGTCCGGTCTGGTTGCTGTGCGAGCAGGACCTGCGGTGACGTCGCGGTCACATGACCGTGATGACGCCGCGGTCACATGACCGTGACGTCACGAAGGTCCTTCTCGGCACAGCATCTTTGGAACCGGAGCACGGGTGCAGCGCCGAGGAGATCCGGACATCAGAGGGTGAGTATAACCAATTTTTATTATTTTTACCATTACTATTGATGCTGCATATTGCTGCATATGCAGCATCAATAGTATAGGAGTAATCCCGCAGCGGAAATCGCAAAACAAACCGCGATAAATCTGCAGGGATAACCGCAGCGGTTTTGCCCTGCAGATTTATCAATTCCGCTGCAGGAGAACCCGCAGAGCACGCCGCAGAGTGTGCACATAGCCTAAAACGGTCACACTAGTAAGCCTCTTCGGTGAAAAAGCTAAATAGAAAACTGTGCAAAAGCTATGCTTTTTCTTCATACACAATAAAAAATGTCAAAAATTGTAAAAAAAAGCCTAATATGACTCTCTTAGCAGAAATCTATAAAAAATTATGGCTTTCAAAATATGGTGATGCAGAGTTATTGCAGTAAAAAACTTATTGTGTGATAGCAGTCAAACATAAAAAAATTTACTTAGATCTGGTATCTCTGTAATCGCATCAGACTGAAGAATAAAGTTGTCTAATCACTTATCCCGCATGGGGAACGGTGTAAAAAAATAAATGAAACCAATTCTTCACCTGTTCATTCCTCCTCACAATGATCGTAGTAAGGCTCGGCGAACATTTGCTCTATGCCGAGCGCTTACTTTGGGGTTACCGTGTAAATCTATTAAATAAGTGATTAGGAGAGAACCCCCGGCTAAAGATTCACTCTAATGAGGCAGATGGAGATGCTGTATGGCCTATAATCCAGCGGTGTTCGTCTTTTTGCGCATAAAAGCGAGGTTGACGAGTTTTGTGCACCTCATAAAAGGACACCACTAAACAGAGGCCAGACTGAGTCCAGAGTAATTCTGCTGCCTCATTATAGTGACTGGATCCCTCTGGGATTTCATCTGAATCACGTCATTCGGAGATTTAGATGGAAACCCCGATGTAAGTCACAGCGTAGAGCACCGGGTAAATATGATCTCAAATCTTATGTAAAATGTTCCCAACAAATATTTCAACTCCATACACAAAAAAAAGCAATTCCCCTCTGTGGCCTGCCAGCCATCAATGGAAAAATAGGGGGCTTCCATGTTACTGATAGCACAAACGCTGTGGAAAAGAGCTAGCGCTCCTCGCCCCCAAATGAAATCTAGCGAATTCTGAACTCCCACATCCAAGTGTGCCTAAACCACATTTGGCATCCACATGTTTCCCATTTCTGTAGGGATGAGAGCCCGAATAACCCCTTTCTGACATTGGACGTACTATTCCGTCCATATGACCTGGGACTTAATTCCCATGAACGGAATAGTACGTCACGTGCGATCAGCAGCGCTCACGGGGGGAAGGCCGCCAGTCGCGGCCGGGTGTCAGCTGATTATCACAGCTGACACCCGGCACTATGTGCCAGGAGCGGTCACGGACTGCTCCTGGCACTTCAACCCCTGGACCAGTGTGATCAAACATGATCGCAGCGTTCCGGTGGCATAGGGAATAGTGATGAGCGAGTATACTCGTTGACATGGTGCCCTAAACCATTCTAGCACAATCTGAACTTCAAATTGGTGCATGGTGAATTCAAAATTTATGATTAAAGTAACATTTCTCTCTCACTTCATCGGGGGACACAGGAAGCCATGGGTGCAAGATGCTGCCACTAGGAGGTTGACACTATGCAAAAAAAAGTTAGCTCCTCCCCAGCAGTATATACCCACCCACTGGCAGGAAGCTACTTAGTTTTAGCTTAGTGTCAGTAGGAGGTGGACACGGGCTGCTCTCAGCCCCATTTCTACCTTTAGGTTTTGTTGTTTTTTATTAATGATCTCTATTTTTCAAATTCAGCTTGTGATCTGGGCGACGGAGTGTAATTGGTCACTCTGCTCTCCCCCCTAGAGACTGGGAGCACAGTGGGAATGCGTTACTACTGTACCCTCTCGTGTCTGCCAGGCAGGACCCCATGCCTTCTAACGCTTCAAGCGTGTTTGGGACATCCGCAAGACAGAAGATGCGGACTGGTCCTTGACAATACCCCCCTGCGCCGCCCACCCTCCAGAGCCGGTCGTTCAGAGGAGAAAGACTGAGTCATACCCTACGGCTACTGGAGACGTCCAGTGGCCCAGAGGTCTGCATGCAAGTCCGTCTTTCAATGCTTTTTCTATGAAGAAGAATGCGGGTCTTCAGGTCAGGTATATTCATGCGACAGTGCGGGGGTCTCCTTTAATTATTTTTTTTTTTTAAAAAAGGAAGAAAATTTATATTTTCATAGGGTCCTGACCAGGGGGGTAAACGTCCAAAGGCTGTGTTTTTTCAAATTTCCACCTTCCGTTTCCATCACCGGCCCCCTCTGCAATCAGCAGCAACTACCCCCCTTCCCCCTGCGGCTTCCAGGCACAAATATAGCTCTCGGCTTTGGTCTAGGCCTACTACAGTGCTAGGCCACGCTTCCCGCCAGCCGGTCAATCGCTCGTGTCGACGCTTCATCTAGCCCTGCCCACCCCCTTCGGTCTATCAGCATGGCCCTCTCTCCCTGGCCCAGCTTCTCTGCGCTCTTTTTTCCCTCACAGCCCGGCAAACTGTGTGCCTCTCTGGCCCCCCTCTCCCTACCTGCCATAATTGAGCGGGAAATCTGCACGCTCTACAGGCTCCAACCACAATCCTTCACATCTTCTGTTGCTCTGCAGCCTCACATCAGCAGCTCCCGGACGCCATCCTGCTTCAGCTCCGTCGCTCTACAGCCTCACTCCAGCAGCCCTCAGACGCCATCCTGCTACAGCTCAGCCTAACGCTTGCTCCCGGCCAGGTTCCAGGTCTGTAAGCTGTCACTGGGGGGTCGGCTCTCATCCCTGGCAGCTCCCCTGGCACATAGTCCTTCTTTCTCTTCCTATCTATGTTTAACTCTAGGGAGCCTCCCTCCCAACAAGAAGTTACCCTCTGGTCAGGCCCCATCTCTCTGCCATTGTTGCAGACCATCTAACATGTCTTCCCAGGAGCCCCCCACTGCTCGCAATGAGTGCTCCCCCTCCTGAGTGGGTGACATCTCTATCTCAGTCGGTAGCTGACCTAACCAAGGTATCTCACACCTTGTTCTCGGTTTTGGAATGGCTTCCTAATCCTGGTCCTGCCAGTGGGTCACAACAACCCACCTTTGATGCGTCGGCTGTTAACCCCTGGCATACCCAAAGGGATTCTCCATGCAGGAAGCCCAGAAGTTAAAAAAAAAAAAAAAAAAAAAGCGCACCCGCATTACTTCACCCTCCAGTTCATCATCTCCATCTCACCAGGATGCTGGCGGTCTCCCTATCTCCCTCATCCGACACTCCAGAGGCGCTAGAGTCAGACCCACATTCTAAGTCCGATTCGGGTCTAAATTCAGCACAGGTCCCCAAACTATGCGACATGGTGGATAGTTTGATTAGCGCTGTTAATGAGACTCTTAATGTTAAAGACTCTGAGTTCTCTCCCTCTGAACATACTGTGTCTTTCAAGAAAATGAAGCGCCCTTCTGTGCCTTTGCCAACCATGACGAGTTCAACAGGATCTTCGCGGTGGAATGGCAGCACCCAGACAAGCGTTCCCAGAGAAGAAAACGCATGAGCATCCTGTATCCTTTTGAACCTGACCCTGCTTAACAAGTGGTCAGCGTCTCCCTTGGTCGACACCCTGGTCTCCCGGCTGGTCACAAATACCATTTTTTACCTCTGTCTGATGGGGCCTCCTTAAAGGAACCCTCCGACAGACACATTGAATCTCTAGCCAAGTCCGTCTTTGAGGCCGTGGTTTCTGCCCTCTGCCCGTCTTTCGAGGATTTCGGTAGCCAAGGTAGTCTCCGCCTGGGCAGTTTCTCTGCCAGGGTATCATCTGTGGTGCCCCTGCGAAGGAGCTGGCAGACCTAGCAGACCAGGTCAGCTACGAGGGTGTATACCTCTTGTTCGCGTGCCTCGATGCAGCTGCCTGTTCAGCCATAGCAGCCGGCAACGTTAGCACTATCTGCAGGGTCCTTTGGCTGATGGCCTAGAACGCGGACACTTCAAAGAAGTACATCACAGGTCTTTTTCTGTATGGTTCTCTGCTCTTTGGAGAAGAGCCGGACAGGTTCTTCTCAGCATGATGGGTCGCCCCTACCTGGGAGTCCCCTCAGGGTGGGTGGTTGTCTCCTTCAGTTCTGGAAAGAATGGCTATCCGTAGTTGACGATGCCTGGGTTCGAGACGTCTTCTCCTACGGCTACAAGACAGTTTTCTACTCTCCCTCGATTTTGCTTCTCAGGTTTTTATTCCAACCTGTTTGTGGTCCCCAAAATGACGGTTCAGTTTGGCACACTCTGGACCTCAAATCACTAATCAAATAGGTGCACCTGCACTGCTTCAGGATGGAGTCCCTTCGATCTGTGACAGCCTCCATGGAGCCAGAAGAATTCCTCTGCTCGGTGGATATTTAAGATGCCTACCTGCACATTCCCATCTTCCCCCTGTTCCAGAGATTCCTTTTTTCTCCATTCAGGAACTCCCTTCCAGTTCACGGTTCTGCCGTTTGGCTTTGCCACCGCTCCCAGAGTTTTCTCCAAAACTAATGGCGAAGGTGATGGCCATTCTACGCAGCAGTAGCATCCTCGTCATTCCCTATCTGGACGACATCCTTATCAAGGCCGCAACCCACTCGGCTTGTGAGGAGAGTCTGCAAATTAGCCTGGACACTCTTTCTCGGATGGGCTGGATTGTCAACACCGCAAGGTTATCTCTGATCCTGGTCCAACATCTTGTTTTTTCTGGGAATGCTATTCGACACTGCCCAAGCAAGGATCTTCCTACCCAAGGAAAACTCTCTAGCACTCATGCGCGGAATTCGATCTCTTGGGTCGCTCTCCCCGCTCTCTCAGCTTCTGCATGAGCATACTGGGCAAGATGCTTGCTTCAATGGAAGCAATTCCATTTTCTCAGTTTCATACTTGTCCCCTCCAACTCTTCCTTTTGGCGAGATGGGACAAGTTGATCCGTTCCCTGGATTGGGTTGTCTCAGTTCACCCGCGGATAAGGCAGTCCCTGTAATGGTAGAAGTGTTCCCAGTCGATCCATCTAGGGAAGTCGGTCCTTCCCGTTTGTTGGAAGATAATGAAAACAGATGCCAGCCTTCTCGGCTGGGGAGCAGTGTTCCAAAAATTGAAGGTACACAGTCGGTGGTCAGCTCGGGAATTGCAGTGCCCCAGAGTCCTGGTCGTTGCAGTAACGTCGCTCTGCCGCTAAGGGGAGTGATGTTACGTCTGATTGCACTAAAGGAGTTCACCTGACCAGGTAACACTCACACTACACTTCACACTCCGGCCACCAGGGGGGGTGGTTCTATCTAGTAGGCCACTCCTCACACTCTGGTAAAACTGGGGGTTGGACAGGAAGACACTGAGAAGTAACTGGGAAGAGCTAGAGAGAGGACCTGTCAGGGATGGGATCCTGACAGATTCCCAGGAGAGGACAAAAAGTGAGGAAAAACAGGAATACAGCAAAGAGGCGATAGGACCAGAGGGAGTCGTGCTGCAAGATCTAGGCAACATCCTTCTGAGGCGCAAACAGTCGGTGGCCGGAACGCCGAGAAAGTAAGAGACTTTAAGTATTACTTCAAACCACTGCAGGGCAGCCAATTATAGGTTGGCAACGGAGGCAGCTGTGGGAGAGGGGCGACTCTAGAGTCCCGGAAGAACTCCAGGCCTACCCCGTTATACGGGTGCGTCCTAGCCATAAGCATCTGGGGGACGGAGAGAACGAAGATCAGAGACAGACAGAATAAGTTGTGAGGACTATCCTGGGGTGCTCAGCAGGGAAGGACTACAACACACAGGCGCTAGAAGGTAGACACTGATTCCCACCTGAAAAGGGAGCTCCGGATGTGCCGTCGGACCGGCCTGTCTCAGCCAGCCCTGTTAACAGTGCCCTGGATTGGGTGCCTCCAAACCTTCAGTAAAAAGGTAAAGAGACTGCAACCTGGTGTCCTCGTTATTTACTGCGACCTGCACGGCACTGCACCATAACATCACCATACCACCACCTTCATTGTACGCCCCTCAGCAGGGTCACGGACCGGGCCTAGCCACCGTGACAATCCCAGAGCAGAGACTCAGAGGCCCGGTACCCCTCGGCCCTGCGGCAGTGGGGGCGCTACAGAATCATCCCTTACCATCAACATTATAGATCTCCGAGCAATATTTCTCGCCCTGCTTCATTGGCAGGAGTTTCTTCAAGGTTGTCCGATTCGAGTCCAGTCTGATAATGCCACGGTGGCTTACGTCAACCATCAAGGGGGAACTCTAAGTCGAGCAGTGATGTCAGAAGTCTCTTGGATCCTGTCTTGGGCCGAACAGTATGCTCTAGCAATCTCCATGGTACACATTCCAGAAGTTGACAACTGGGGAGGCAGATTTTCTCAGCCGGGAGGGTCTAGCCATAGGAGAATGGTCACTGAATCCATCAGTCTTTCACAGGATCTGTCTCAGATAAGGGATTCCGGACGTCGACCTCATTGCATCCCGACTCAACCACAAAGTCTCTGTGTCCAGATCTCGCAACCTGCTAGCGATCAGATCCGATGCACTAGTGATGTCCTGGGCACAGTTCTCCCTTCCATACCTATTTCCACCTCTACCGCTGATCCCCAGGGTAGTTAAAAAGATAAAATCGGAAGGTATTCCCGTTATCCTCATTGCTCTGGATTGGCCTCGAAGGATTCCAGTCATCCTCACCGCTCCGGATTGACCTCGAAGACCCTGGTATGCAGTATTGGTCGACCTCCTAGCGGACACGCCATGGAGACATCTGGACCACCCGGACCTCTTGTCGCAAGGGCCCCTTTTATATCAGAGTTCTCAGTCGCTCATTTAACGGCATGGCTGTTGAAGCCGCAGTTTTGAAGTCGGTTGAGTTCTCTGACCAGGTCATCCAGACCATGATTAAAGCAAGAAAGTCTTCATCTTCTCGCATCTACCACCAGACTTGGAAAGTCTTTTTCCGCTGTATGATTCTCAATAGGTCGCTCCGATAGTTTTTCAGCTCCCATCCTTTTTGTTCTTTCTCTAGTCTTGTTTGGTCTGGAGTCCAGACTTTCCCTTGGTTCTATTAAGGGACAAGTTTCGGCTCTGTCCACTCTGTTCCAAAGGAATTTGGCAGTTTGCCGACAGCTTAAAACATTCATCCAGGGAGTTGCTCACTCCTTTCCCCTCTACCAGCCCCAATGAATCCCTGGGTTCTTAATTTGGTACTCTACGTCTTACAGGAATCTGTTTGAACCACTGCATGAGATCTCTTCCACATCCCTCCCCTGGAAGGTCGCTCTCTTAGTCGCTAGGTCACTCTCTTGGTCGCTATTATTTCTATCAGACGGTTTCAGAGCTAGCAGCACTCTCTTGTTGTTCTTACCTGTTTTTTCCACAGGACAAGGTGGTCCTACGTCCAGTTCTTCTGGTTTTCATCTAAATGAGGACATTGGTTTTCATCTAAATAAGGACATTTTACTGCCTTCCTTTTGTCCGTCCCCCTCTCAACCCCAGGAGCGGTCATTACACAAACTGGACCTGGTGAGAGCTCTATGTGTTTATCTGTCCAGAACTGAGCCTTTCTGGTGCTCAGATTCCCTGTTTCTCATCCCAGAAGGTCCACAGAAGGGTCTCCCTGTGTCCAGGTCTACCATGGCTCGATGGATCTTTTCCACCGTTCTGGAATCTTACCGTTCCAGAGGAAAAGAACGCCCATTGAGGATCACGGCAGACTCCACGCGTTTGGTGGAGCCTCCTGGGCTGTTCACCTTCAGACATCAGCCTCGCAGCCCTGCAAAGCTGCTAAATGGGCCTCCATTCATACATTTACCAAGTTTTACAGGGTTCACACTCATGCTTCATCTGATGCCTGAGCTGTGGCCTGAGCTCTGACTAGAGGATATTATACTTCTTCCCACGCTTGAGACTGCTTTGGGACGTCCCATGATTTCCTGTGTCCCCCAATGAAGCGAGAGAGAAAGGAAGATTTTGGGTACTCATCATAAAATCTTTTTCTTGGAGCCTTCACAGGGGGACACAGCACCCGTCCTTGTTTTCTGTTGCTCTGTGTTTTTTTTTTTTTCTGCTTCTCCTACTGCTTTCTCACTTACCTGCCTGTGGGCAGGTATATACTACTGGTGA
Organism: Ranitomeya variabilis; assembly: GCF_051348905.1. Taxonomy (NCBI): domain Eukaryota; kingdom Metazoa; phylum Chordata; class Amphibia; order Anura; family Dendrobatidae; genus Ranitomeya; species Ranitomeya variabilis. The sequence continues at coordinate 406,143,072 of NC_135235.1, read as the reverse complement.
AGGACTAACTTTTTTGTATAGTGTCAACCTCCTAGTGGCAGCATCATATACCCATGGTTTCCTGTGTCCCCCCAATGAAGGCTCCAAGAAAAAGATTTTACGGTGAGTACCCAAAATCTTCCTTTTCCAGAATGGTTAATAAACTTGAATGTGGTTCGGAGGACTTTGCAGTTTTAAAAATGAACGCTTTGGGGTATTTTCTGTCATTATAGTCTCATATTGTATGAAGGAATTGGAACTGTATCATGGTTTTCAATACAAGCAGAAAACACAACGCAGTTATAAATATAGTCTAGTGTGTATGATATGTGTGTGTTCCAGTAATAGTAAACTCAATTTCTAAATTATACAGAAAACATCTTTGCATCATTGAGGGTTCTTGATGTGTATACTGTATTCTTATTTATTCATAATTGCCATTGTAATGTTTTGCAGAACTAAAGGCTTTTTTACAAACAGTTTCTCATGGAGATTTCTTTGTTCCCAAATTCTGTATATATCAATCAGCAAAAAACTCACCAGTCTAAATAGGATGCGGAAAATACCCTTAGGATGTGAACATATTAAATATTTGCAGCATACACTTCTACTCTAAAATCGTATCTTTCGGCAAGAAAAACACAGCGTTATTTATGCTTTTTTTTTTCCCTCATTCATTTGAATGGTTGAAAAACTCTTAAAGAATTGACAAAAAGGAAACTGCTTCTGCAAGAAAAAAAAAAAGAAGCTTCAAAAATCTCATTAACTTTGCTGGTACATTAAAACGCTGTGGATTTTTTTAATGGCAAAAAAACCCCAAGTGAATATGGGGTTATTACTGTCTAAAATGTGCCATTTTTATGATACATTACTTTGTTGTGTCCTAGGTCAGTGTTGAGCAAGAAAAAAGTTTCAGCCATTGAATCGCCACAACATCATCTCTCTCATCTTAAGCAACGGTAATCCCCATTGTGCCCCTTGGAGCATGTCGTCCATGGCTGCCATCCATCTGATCTGTGTGAAAGGAAGCTGTTAATCATTGGTGCCTGATTCTGCTATCCATATGTACATATGTTTACCAGGGCCGGCCCGAACGTATAGGCGAACTAGGCGGCCGCCTAGGGCGCCGACCCTAAGGGGGCGCCAGAGAAAAAATAGAAAAAATTATAAAACATCTTTTCAAAAGGCAAAAGGTGTATGGAGCGGAGCTGAATGTGTATGAGGTGTATGGAGCGGAGCCGTGTGTGTATGAGGTGTACGGAGCGGAGTCGTGTGTGTATGAGGTGTATGAAGCGGAGCTACAGTAAATGTGTACGAGGTGTACGGAGCGGAGCCGCGTGTGTACGAGGTGTATGGAGCGGAGCACGTGTGTACGGAGTGCAGCCGCGTGTGTAGGAGTAGCTATGTGTGGCCATTATACGGTACGAAGTATCATGTGCGGCCAATATACAGTATGGAGCATCATGTGTGGCCATTATACAGTATGGAGCACTGTGTGGCCATATTTTTTTGTTTATAATTATTCTTTATGAAACAGTGTGATCAGCAGTGCTAAATGGGTGTGGTTGGGATGTGGATATGGGTGTGGCTAGTTATGAATGGGTGTGGTCAGAGGTGTGGCCTAAAATTTGCCGCGGTGCGCTTCACGCGCCGCAAACTTTGTCCCTCTTTCCCATCTTCAAAAGTTGGGAGGCATGTTAAAAGTAGTAGGGGCTCAACAAAATAGTTTCGCCTAGGGCGCCGTAATCTCTCGGGCAGGCCCTGAAGTTTACACATACATATATGAAAATTGAATTGTAGAAAACATATTTGTTACTCTTGGAGCATGTAGATTATATATCTGTTACCCTGCCTAGACAATCAGAAGTGTCTAGAGGACAAAATTTGCATTTCTTGCTTTTAACAAGTATTAGGTCTCGTTTACACCTATGGTATGTTCTATTACAAGAGTGGTTTTCACAGATAGCACTCATACCTATGATATTCTATGGGGCTGTGCACATGGTATTTATTTATTTTATTTTTTTATTTCTCCACAAATGAGAAAAACGCTCTGATCAAAGTCTGATCAGAATAATCTTTCCGTTTTTCACGTATGTGAGAAAATCGGATGTGTGAACGAGCACTTAAAGGTAACTTATCATGTTAAAAAAAAAAAGCTATTATCCTTCAGATTTAGGGTTAATTTGCAGGTTAATAACGTTTAAAAGCTGTGTGACTGCTACAGTGAAAACTTGGCTACTGGGGGAAAGGAACTTTACTCCTACTGGCAGCCCCAAGCTTTCAGTCATATGGACACGGCATCAGTCAGCACTCAGTACATATTGAACAAAGGCTGTAACCATGCCCTGGCAATGACTGACTGACAGCGAGCTGAACACTTATGGACTGCAAAGACAGCTGTCAGCCAGTGCATGGCTACAGCCTTCGCTCCCTATGTAGTAAGTGGTAACTGAAACCGCAGTGGATACACTTGTGACTGAGAGCCCAACCTTGCCGGCAGAAATAAAGGTAATTTTCTCTCTGCCTTATAACTGCAATCAGAGCAATGAAGGTGAAAGTCCCATGGTGGCACTAAGTAAAAAAAAAAAAAATAAAAATAAAAAATGTAAAAATGTAAAAAATAAGTACACATATTTGGTATCGCCGTGTCCACAATGACCCGATCTGTAAGGCTATGTGAACACGATGCGGATTTGCTGTGGATCCGCAGCGGATTGTTCCGCGCAGAAACGCTGCAGATCCGCATTGTGATGTACAGTATAATGTTGTTCAATGGGGAAAAAAAATAGCTGTGCAGATGGTGCAGAAAAATCAGTGCGGAATTGCTGCGGATTTTAAAGAAGTGCATGTCCCTTCTTTTGTGCGGATCTGCAGCGTTTCTCCATGTTAAAATTCCACAGTGGCAAAAACCACAGAAAATCCGTGCAAAATCTGCATCAATTCCACATAAAAAACGCACAAAATGTGCAGAAAATTCTGCACCTCTTTTCCTACATGTGCACATAGCCTAAAACTGTCTCACTAGTTAGTTCTTTTAGTGAACACCGTGAAAAAAACGAGAAACAAAGCTATGCTTTTTCATCCTACCGGCAAACAAAATGTGGAATAAAGTACGAATGTAAATAAAAATGGTATAGCTGAAAACATCATCTTGTCCCGCCAAACGCAAGCCACCATACAGCTCCATCAACAGAAAAATTAAAAAGTTATTCTATTTTCTATAAAATAGTTTTTATTGTACAAAAGCGCCAAAACATAAAAAGAATAATGCTTCCTTATTAATTTTACCACACATCGAATGGCATAAACCCTCCACTCTCCCAAACAAGAAATAAAAAATTGATGGTTTTTATTCTCTCTGACTCCCAAAAATCATAATAGAAAGCAATCAAAAAATGTAATTTGCCCGAAAATGGTACCAAAACATCAACTTGCTTCAGCAAAAAAAAACAAGCCCTCACATCACTGTGTTAGCAGAAAAATTGAAAAACTATACCTCTTAACATATGGCAATGCCAAAACTTGTTTTGCCAAAAAAAAAAGAATCTTTTAGTGTGTGACAGAAGCCAAACATAAAAAAAATATAAATATGGTATCGCTGGAATCGCCCGACCCATAAAATAAAGTCATCTAATCACTTATACCACACGAGGAATGGCATAAAAAATAAAAAAAACAATTCTTCACCTGCTGTTGATTTGTTCATTCTGCCTCCCAAAGATCGCAGTAAGGCTCGGCTCACAGTTTTTCTGGCCTCTACACTTAGCTCTTACACTGGGGTTTCTGTGTAAATGAGCAGAAGATTAGTTATAATGAAGGAGATGGAGGCACTCTGGACGCCATAGGACCTGTGATCCGGTGGTGTCCATCTTTTTAGGTGTGCATAAAAGTGCCATCTACCACAGTTTTGTGCACCTTTGAAAAGGACACTGCTGAACAGAGGCCAGACGGAGTCCAGAGTAACTCTGCTGCCTCATTACAGTGAATGGATCTTTAGGGGTTTCATGTGAACCACATCTTTCAGAGAATAATAATAATAATCTTTATTTTTATATAGCACTAACATATTCCGCAGCACTTTACAGTTTTGCACTAGTGATGAGCGAATATACTCGTTACTCGAGATTTCTCGAGCATACTCGGAGGACCCCCGAGCATGCTCGAGAAATCTCGAGTAACAGACATTTGCCCCATATAATGCTGCACAAATGCTGATTATGGCCCCATAAGATGCTCCATACAGACATTTGCCCCATATAATGCTGCACAAATGCTGATTATGGCCCCATAAGATGCTCCATACAGACGTTTGCCCCATATAATACTGCACAAATGCTGATTAGCCAAATAAGATGCTCCATACAGACATTTGCCCCATATAATGCTCCACAAATGCTGATTATAGCCCCATAAGATGCTCCACAGAGATATCTGCCCCGTATGCTGTTGCTGCGATTAAAATTAAAAAAAAAATTACATACTCGCCTCTTGTTGCTCAGGCCCCCAGCACTTGCTATAATCACCTTCCCCATTACAACGCTGGGCGCTGCTGTTTCTTCCTCTGCACTGAAGTTCAGGCAGAGGGCGGCGCGCACACTAATCGTGTCATCGCTCCCTCTGACCTGAGCGTCACTGCAGAGGACGCGGAAGATGGAGCCCGGCGGTGGAACGTGGGACAGGTGAATATCGCTCAATGCCCCCGTTATACACACCTGCTCCTGGTGCGGTCCCTGCATGTCCCTGGTTCTCCGGGCGCCGGCAGCTTGTTCCTGTGTTGAGCGCTCACATGGTACCGCTCATTACAGTAATGAATATGCGGCTCCAACACTGCCGACCCCTGGGAATGACTCGAGTATAAGCCGAGGGGGACAATTTCAGCCTAAAAAATGGGCTGAAATTCTCAGCTTATATTCGAGTGTATACGGTCTTTTGTGTGATATAACTCTCTGGTTAAGGATATACAAACTTGAAAATTGCTAAACTTTTGTCACATTTCCAATTTTTTTTTTTATTTCACAAATAACACAAGTCATATCAAACAAATTTTACCACTATTATGAAGTACAATATGTCATGAGAAAAAACAGTCTCAGAATCAGTGGGATCCATTGAAGCATTCCAGAGTTATTACCACATAAAGTGAAACTGGTCAGAATTGTAAAATTTGGCCTGGTCATGAACATGAAAACAAGCTTGGGGTTGAAGGTGTTAAGCTGGTCACAGTTGTTTTCTGTGAGGGGAGAGAAGAAACCACTGTGAGACTTCTGTCTTATTTTATGAAGTACAAAAGGTCCTGGCATGTTAAATGCAACAGTCCCAACCTTCTCTCCTCACTTTATGTGTCACAGAAGAGGCAGACTGCTTCACACACGTTAGATGGTTAGCCCATATCGCTGGGTTCGTTTTAGATGCTGGACTGAAGGAGAATAAAATGTGACACCTCCAGGGAACAACCACTGACCTCTACTTGTGACAGTGGTTTAGGAAATGATGTCCCATTTTAGAAAGAACAGTTCTCTAATATAGTTTTTCGAGCTAGTGTATGTATTTTATAAATATGGTGCAGGTTCTCATAAAATCTTGCTGGTATTTACGGCTTAGTGTTTGATGGTTGGTTTAGACTTCTAAAGTTCTGTAAGAAAATCAGATTGCCGGTAACTAAAGTGCACAAGGTGAAGAATCTGGCCAAAGACATTGTTGAAGAGCAGCATAAAATGAACGTGTATGAAGACACTCTGGAGTCTTTGAAGGTAGGTGCTGCATTTTCTGAATTGGTGTGACTTATCAAAGACATTAGTGGCATATTGCTCTGGTGTACCACCAATGTGCCGTTGGCTGAATGTGATGGTGGAGCTGACTTCTTTGATCCTCACCAAGAATTATGAATACGGTCGACCCCATTCATCTTTTTCAGTGTACACAGACAGACCTAATGACTGCAGAGGTCGATCACCTTGCATGTTGCATAACTTGTTCTTTCTTCTTAGCATGAAATTGAGGAAGCTGTAGAGACTGCAGAAAAGATAGAAGACGCTATAGTGGCTTTAGAAGAAAAGGTTGAAGCCATGAAAGAACTGACCCAGGTACATACAATTCACTGTAAAAAAAAAAAAAAAAACAGGACATAATGGGAGCTTATGGATGTAGCGGAGTTGTAGGTGTTGTGTCAAGCAATGTTTTGCATTTTCCAAATTCAAAAAAAGGCTACGCAGCACTCCAATGCTTAGGATGCTACTACAAAATATTGTAAAAATAGATTCGGCACAACCAATTCAGATGCAAGAAAAATAGAAATATTTTTATTGATATACTATAGATACATCCAGTGTTTGAAAACTTTTGACGTTTCGGCCAAAACTAGGCTTTCATCAGAACTACAAGTAATAAAAAAACAAACAAAAAGAGTATCAATATGCAGTATAAATTCCATACATGGAGAATTGCCACAATCCATAATTTATAGTATAGAAAAAAGGAGATTAAACAATGTCTTTCTCTATTAACACATTTCCCCCTTTTTTCTCCCTTTTACTAATTTTTTAACTTTTATCATATTCCGGTTCCTTCCTATTTCCCAGTCTTCTATTTTTCTTTTTTGCATCCTTAATTAATATAATTTTTGGATTTCCATCTAATCTTTAATGGTTGCTTTGGAAATATTTTTTTTATTTTTCCTAGGTTGTCTTTTTTGTAAATTTTTTTTATTTTATTTCAGTTTTGATTTTTCTTATTTCATTCCTTACTATTTTTTTTAGTCATTTTTTTTTATTCATTTTTTTTTATCCCACTGCTTTCTTTTTTTTTGAGTATAATGATTATTACCAATTGCTAGAGTATATTTTTGTCCCAGAAGAGACTCTTGGTATCCCTATTTATTCTCCCTTTCTCCTTCAAGATACTCCTTATATAGTGGTTACACTACATTGAGCTGTTTTACCAATCACATATGCAGCGCCCCAGAGTCCTGGTCGTTGCAGTACTGTTGCTCCGCCACTAAGGGGGGCTATGGTACGTCTGATGGCACTGAAGGAGTTCACCTGACCAGGTATCACAGACACCAATACACTTCACAGTCTGGCCTCCAGGGGGAGCTAAGGGTGCTATGTATTAGGCCACTCCTCACAATCTGGTAAAACTGGGGGTTAGATAGGAAGTTAGACAGAAAGCTGACTGGGTTGGAACCAGGCAACATCCTGTGGCAGAGGGTGTTGCAGGGGAAGATTCAGGGGGGTCCCTGTCAGTGGTGGGATCCTGACAGAGGCCTAGCGAACAGAGAGAACGTTACGGGACCGCGCCTTCACTTCATTGCGGTGGTACCCCAAGAAAGGACAAGAAGCGAGGTTTATTGTGCTGAGTGAGAAACGAAATCAACGCAACAAGGAGAATCACCAGTAGGAGTCGTGCTGTAAGACGAGGCAACATCCTACTGAGGCGCGCAGCCGGTGGCCAGAAACGCCGAGGAAGTATTGAGCTCCAGGCCTTACTTCAAACCTACGGCAGGACAGTCAGTTCTAGGCGGGCTGTCTCACCCAAAATCACCTAAGCAGACACAGGGGGCAACATTTGGAGAGGGGCGACTCTAGGGTCCCGGAAGACCTCCGAGCCTACCGGTCATACGGGTGCGTCCTAGCCATATCATCTGGGGGACGAAGAAGAACTGTTATGACCTGGTGGTTAGGAGCACCTGGAATGACCTGATGGTTAAACTAGACGACAGGACAAGCTCTGGGGAGTGGAATCTCTGCTGACCGCAAACTCTAATCCTATCACACACACTAGAAATAGCCGTGGAGCGTACCTAACTCTCCCTAGACGCCTCTTCACAGCCTAAGAGCTAACTACCCCTAAAGATAGAAAATATAGCCTTACCTTGCCTCAGAGAAATTCCCCAAAGGTAAAGGCAGCCCCCCACAAATATTGACTGTGAGTTAAGAGGAAAAGTCACAAACACAGGAATGAAACAGGTTTCAGCAAAGGAGGCCAGACTTACTAAATAGACTGAGGATAGGAAAGGGATCTATGCGGTCAGCACAAAAAACTACAAAAAGCCACGCAGAGTGTGCAAAAAGACCCCCGCACCGACTCACGGTGCGGAGGTGCCACTCTGCACCCCAGAGCTTCCAGCTAGCAAGGCAATATCATATTAGCAAGCTGGACTAGAACTTAGCAGTACTAAGAAATATATTCAGTACACAATGAACAACAAATGAACTAGCAGGGACTTAGCTTCTGCTGGAGTAGACAGGTCATCAGAAAGATCCGAGAGAGATCTGAACCAGTACTGATACATTGACAGCTGGCATCAAGTAACGATCTGAGTGGAGTTAAATAGAGAAGCCAGCCTAGCCGCAAATGAGGTCAGCTGATGAAGCAACCTCAGAGCCAGCAGTTCCACTCACAGCCACCAGAGGGAGTCCACGGACAGAACTCACCGAAGTACCATTCATGACCACAGGAGGGAGTTCGAGAACGGAATTCACAACAAGAACATCATAATCGAGTTGTGAGGGAACTTCAGAAACAGACACAACAGTTGTGAGGACTATCCCGTAAGCTCAGCAGGGAAGGACTACAACACACAAGTGCTAGAAGGTAGGCACAGATTTCCACCTGCAAAGGGAACTCTAGAGGTGCCATTGGACCGGATGGACTCAAGCAGCCCGGTTAACCGTATTCCGGACTGAGGATCCTGAAGCCTTCAGTAAAGAGACTGCAACCTGGTGTCCTCGTTATTCACCGCGACCTGCACCACACCACAACATCATCACTTTCCATCTTCACTGGACGCCCCTCAGCAGGGTCACGGACCGGGTCTAGCCACCGTGACAACCCCAGAACTGAGACAGAGAGGCCCGGTACCGGGTACCCCTCGGCCCTGTGGCAGTGGGGGCGCTCCACATACATTATGCACGGCTCAGCCTCTGTTCTTTAATACTACTTGGTGTTCTACCAAGCTTCTCCTTTGAGTCAGAACTTCCTTTCCGGTCACCTGTAGTGGGGGCGTTGTATTAGAAGTTACATTGGCTGTCTATTCAGCTGAGTACTGGGGAAGGGTTCTCTCCTCTGGTCCCGTAATGTCACAGATCAGCAGCGCCAATGCGGTCATTAGTCTCTCTATTTAAATCGCTTCTTTCTAAGTCATGGCAGCACCCTATCCTTGGCACGGTAGTACATGACCCCAGTGCTCCGTTCGGTTTTACAAAGACTCTATTGGTGAGTGTCACATAGCATATTTTATAGACCTACTAGACTGCATTGTATTGCTTATTATTCCTATGTTGCCCCTGGGTTCCAGGAAGTTGTAAACCTGTTCATATTCCCCCTTTTGTTAAAGCCCAGTTGTACCTGATCTTTTTGTATTGCCCTCAAGAGCTGAAGATAATGTATGTTATCCCAGTTTTTTCATATGGGTTTTTGTGTTCCACTTCTCTTAAGATTAAAAGGAAATTGGCTCTAGCATTTTGCACAGTGAATTTGTTGACTAAGCTGCACCTACTGAATATTTAATTGAACTTTACTATTGACATGTATATGCATAAAATATTTATTTATTTTTCTATTGTTTATTCTCCTTTTTTTTCTATACTATAAATGATGGATTGTGGCCATTGTCCATGTATGGAATTTATACTGCATATTGATACTCTTTTGTTTTTTTGTTTGTAGTTCTGATGAAGGCCTAGTTTTGGCCGAAACGTCAAACGTTTTCATACAGTGGATGTATCTGTATCGATTAAAAGTATTGAATTGGGTGTGCCAAATCTATTTTTGCATTTTCCAAAGCCTGAAGAGTTACAGAAAATGTCAAAATTCACCCCATCCCACAACATACAGTGGCATGTAATGGTTTGAGCACCCCTGGTCAAAATTACTGTTGTGAATGTTTTAAGAACGTTGAAGATGATGTGATCTCTAAAAGGGCTAACGTTAAAGATGACACATTTTCTGTATTTTTTTCCTTAAAATACATATATATTTTCATTTTTTACATTTTAAAAATTATAAAAAAGGAAAATGGGCCTATGCAAAAATTTGGGCACCCTGCATGGTTAGTACCTAGCATCACCCAGCTTGTATACGCTTTTTGTGGCCAGCTGTTGTGAATTCTGCTCTTGGGCTCCCTCCGGTGGTTATAAGTGGTAGCGCTGCTGTCTGTCTTTCACAGCAGTCATCAGTAGTGTTGAGCGATACCGTCCGATACTTGAAAGTATCGGTATCGGATAGTATCGGCCGATACCCGAAAAGTATCAGATATCGCCGATACTCGATACCAATACAAGTCAATGGGACACCAAGTATCGGAAGGTATCCTGATGGTTCCCAGGGTCTGAAGGAGAGGAAACTCCCCTTCAGGCCCTGGGATCCATATTAATGTGTAAAATAAAGAATAAAAAATATTTATATACTCACCCTCTGACACGCCCTGGTTGTAACCGCCAGCCTCCGTTCATAAGAATGAGCGTTTGAAAGTCCTTAGATGACGTCACGGCTTGTGATTGGTCGCGTTGCGGTCACTTGACCGCTCCGCGACCAATCACAGGCCGGGACGTCATCTAAGGACTTTCAAGCGCTCATTCTTATGAACGGAGGCTGGCGGTTACAACCAGGGCGCGTCAGAGGGTGAGTATATCAATATTTATTTTTATTCTTTATTTTACACATTAATATCGATACCGATTCCCGATACCACAAAAGTATCGGATCTCGGTATCGGAATTCCGATACCGCAAGTATCGGCCGATACCTGATACTTGCGGTATCGGAATGCTCAACACTAGTCATCAGGTGTGTCCACTTCGGACTGGGCTATTTAGTCTGGCTTCACCCTTTAGTCAGTGCCAGTTGTCCATTGTTCCTGGAGGATTCACATCCTTTCCTGGTCTCTCCTGCTTGCTGTGCATTTCATCAAAGATAAGTTCTGGCTTTGCTTTTTGCTGTCCACATTCTGTGGGCTTAATAGTTCAGTTCATTTTCATGTTTGTTTTGTCCAGCTTGGTCTGTGCAAGGATTTGTTCAGCCATGCTGGTATCTCTGGAGATGCAGATATACCCTCCATATCTTCAGTTAGATGTGGAGCTTTTGTATTTTTCTGTGGTGGATATTTTCTAGTATTTTAATACTGACCGCATAGTACTCTGTTCTTTCCTTTCTATCTAGCTAGTACGGCCTCCTTTGCTAAATCCTGATTTCAGTCTGCGTATGTTATTTCCCTCTCCTCTCACAGTCAATATTTGTGGGGGGCTGTCTATCCTTTGGGGGTTTTCTCTGAGGCAAGATAGTTTTCCCTCTTCTTATCTCTAGGGGTATTTAGATCTCCGGCTGTGACGAGGTGTCTAGGGAGTGTTAGGTACATCCCACGGCTGCTTCTAGTTGTGGTGTTAAGTTCAGGGTCTGCGGTCAGTACAGGTTCCACCTTCTCCAGAGTGTTCCCCATGCTGCTCCTAGGCCACCATATCATAACAGCCAGCCAGGAGTCTTTCAATTCTTGTATGAGGGATTTTCATCCATTTTTCCTTGGAAAATTCTTCCAGTTCTGAGAGATTCTTGAGTCGTCTTGCATGCACTGCTATTTTGAGGTCTAGCCACAGATTTTCAATGATGTCCAGATAGGAAGACTGTGAGGGCCATTGTAAAGGTTTCAGCTTTTACATTTTGACATATTTTAAGGATCATTTTCCATTTGTAGAAGCCATCCTCTTTCAACTTCAGCTTTTTTACAGATGGTGTTATGTTTGCTTCAAAAATTTGTTGAAATTTCATTCAATCCATTCTTCCCTCTACCCATGAAATGTTCGCCACTTCATTGGCTGCAACACAACCCCAAAACATGATTGATTTTTCCCCCCACCCCTATGTTTAATGGTTGGCAAAATGTTCTTTTCCTGTAATTCTGTGCCCATTTTCTCCACACATACCATTGATCTTTCTGGCCAAAGATTTCTAATTTAACTTAATCAGTCCACAGGACTTGGTTTCCAAAATGCATCAGGCTTTTTTATATATTGTTTTGCATATTTCTGACACTGAATTTCATGGTGAGGACGCAGGAGAAGTTTTCTTCTGATGACTTTTCCATGAAGTCCATATTTGTGCAGGAGTCTCTGAACAATAAAACAATGTACCACAACTCCAGAGTCTGCTAAATATTTCTGAAGGTCTTTTGCAGTCAAACAGAGGTTTTGCCTCTTTAGCAAATCCCATAAGCAGCTCTTATTGAAATGTTGCTTCATATTCCAGACCTTATCTTGAAGTCCGCTCTTCCTATTAACTGCCATTTCTTAATTACATTTTCAAATGAGGAAACGGCAATTTAAAAATGCATTGATATCTTCTTATAGCAGTCTCCTACTTTGCAGGCCACCACCATTTTCATTTTCAGAGTGCCAGACCGCTGCTTAGAAGAACCCATGGCTGCTGTTTTTTGACACAACGTTAGTTTTTTATAAAGCTTTCCTAACGAAGATCGTGAACAAGCCATAACCCTAACAGGCTAAATAAGGTCTGAAACCTTGCTCCAAGTTCCCTGAGCACACAAATCTCAAAGGGTGCCCAAACTTTAGCATCAGCCCATTTTCCTTTTAGTAATTTTTAAAATGTAAAAGATGAAAATAAGTTGTTTTTTTTTTTGCCTAAAATACAAAGGAAATGTGTCATCTTTAACGTTAGCCCTTTTTAGAGATAATGTCCTCTTCATCTTGCTTAACTGTTCACAATAACAGTCATTTTGACCAAGTGTGCACAAACTTTTACATTCCACTGTACATGTTCATCAGCTAGAGATTATTTCAAAATGGTGACTTCCATAAATGTCCTAGTATTTGCATGGATAGTAATGTATTGACATTATAATATACAGTACAGACCAAAAGTTTGGACACACCTTCTCATTTAAAGATTTTTCTGTATTTTCATGACTATGAAAATTGTACATTCACACTGAAGGCATCAAAACTATGAATTAACACATGTGGAATTATATACTTAACAAAAAAGTGTGAAACAACTGAAATTATGTCTTATATTCAAGGTTCTTTAAAGTAGCCACCTTCTGCTTTGATGACCGCTCTGCACACTCTTGGCATTTTCTTGATGAGCTTCAAGAGGTAGTCACCGGAAATGGTTTTCACTTTACAGGTGTGCCCTGTCAGGTTTAATAACTGGGATTTCTTTCATTATAAATGGGGTTGGGACCATCAGTTGTGTTGAGCAGAAGTCTGGTGGATACACAGCTGATAGTCCTAGTGAATAGACTGTTAGCTGCATTTTTTCTTGCCGTAATACAAATTCTAAGTAAAGAAAAACGAGTGGCCATCATTACTTTAAGAAATGAAGGTCAGTCAGTCCGAAAAATTGGGAAAACTTTGAAAGTGTCCCCAAGTGCAGGTGCAAAAACCATCAAGCACTACAAATAAACTGGCTCACATGAGGACCGCCCCAGGAAAGGAAGACCAAGAGTCACCTCTGCATCTGATGATATGTTTATTCAAGTCACCAGCCTCAGAAATTGCAGGTTAACAGCAGCTCAGATTAGAGACCAGGTCAATGCCACACAGTTCTAGCAGCAGACACATCTCTACAACAACTGTTAAGAGGAAACTTTGTGTAACAGGCCTTCATGGTAAAATAGCTGCTAGGAAACCACTGCTAAGGACAGGCAACAAGCAGAAGAGACTTGTTTGGGCTAAAGAACACAAGGAATGGACATTAGACCAGTGGAAATCTGTGCTTTGGTCTGATGAGTCCGAATTTGAGATCTTTGGTTCCAACCACCATGTCTTTGTGCGACGCAGAAAAGGTGAACGGATGGACTCTACGTGCCTTGTTCCCACTGTGAAGCATGGAGGAGGAGGTGTGATGGTGTGGGGGTGCTTTGCTGGTGACACTGTTGGGGATTTATTCAAAATTGAAGGCATACTGAACCAGCATGTCTACCACAGCATTTTGGAGCGGCATGCTATTCCATCTGGTTTGCGTTTAGTTGAACCATCATTTATTTTTCAACAGGACATTGACCCCAAACACACCTCCAGGCTAGTTAACCAAGAAGGAGAGTGATGCGGTGCTACGCCAGATGACCTGGCCTCCACAGTCAACAGACCTGAACCCAATCGAGATGGTTTGGGGTGAGCTGGATCGCAGAGTGAATGCAAAAGGGCCAACAAGTGCTAACTCCTTCAAGATTGTTGGAAGACTATTTCCGGTGACTACCTCTTGAAGCTCATCAAGAGAATGCCAAGAGTGTGCAAAGCAGTCATCAAAGCAAAAGGTGGATACTTTGAAGAACCTAGAATATAAGACATATTTTCAGTTGTTTCACACTTTTGTTAAGTATATAATTCCACATGTGTTAATTCATAGTTTTGATGTCTTCAGTGTGAATTTACAATTTTCATAGTCAAGAAAATACAGAAAAATCATTACATGAGAAGGTGTGTCCAAACTTTTGGTATGTACTGTATGTAGTTCCAATATAGTTGCACTTTGTTTTAAAAGTTCTATAATGGGAGCAGAAAAAAATGTATAAAATTAGATTTCTCATAAAAAGAAAACACACAAAAATCAGTAATATTTTTATCACATAAAAAAATGGAAATTAAAGCATTTAAAAAATAATGATCCGTAAATCCTATTAGTGTTTTTTTATTATTATTAAATAACTTAATAGTAAATAAAACCGTTAAATATACTTTACTGTTCTCATGACGGCCTGTCTAGTAAATGGTGATAATAATAAAATAAAGTGAATTGCTTGCTTCTCCATTCTGCATTTGGATGCAGCTTTAGGATAGGGCTTCCTTTAGTCTCTTTCCTAGGCCTATTGTCAAGGCATGGCACAGGCGGTCAGAAGTGACAAGTAGCCCTGTCCCTCCAGATGCATTATAAGCTTCTCATGCTGCCACCCCAGGTGTCCTGAGTGTCTCTGTTGGACCTGTCTTTCATTCATTATTTTCTCTGAGTCTTGTTAGTGTTGTTTAGTTTGATTAATTCTGTCTTTGATGTTTCATCACAATAATTGTAATTTTTCAGGATCAAATTTTATTAAATATAGACCCCCATGAACTTCCACAAAGGACATTTGAGGCTCCAACAATGCAAGTATGTAGTTCTTTAATCATGTGTTTTTCTGAAATAATTATCATATCTTAATTGCATGAAAACCATTTTGATAGTATGCTTATTAATATGGTAAAGGTACCGTCACACTAAACGACTTTATAACGATATCGCTAGCGATCCGTGACGTTGCAGCGTCCTCGCTAGCGATATCGTTTAGTTTGACACGCAGCAGCGATCAGGATCCTGCTGTGATGTCGCTGGTCGCTGAATAAAGTCCAGAACTTTATTTGGTCGTTTGATCGCTGTGTATCGTTGTGTTTGACACCAAATGCAACGATACCAGCGATATTTTACACTGGTAACCAGGGTAAACATCGGGTAACTAAGCGCGGGGCCGCGCTTAGTAACCCGATGTTTACCCTGGTTACCAGCGTAAAATGTAAAAAAAACAAACAGCACATACTCACATTGCGTCCCCTGCAGTCTGCTTCCTCCTCTGACTCAGCGCCGCAAAGTGAAAGTGAAAGCAGCACAGCGGTGACGTCACCGCTCTGCTCTCACTGTACGGCGCTCAGTCAGTCAGGAAGTGGACGCAGGGGGACGTGAATGTAAGTATGTGCTGTTTGTTTTTTTTACATTTTACGCTGGTAACCAGGGTAAACATCGGGTTACTAAGCGCGGCCCTGCGCTTAGTTACCCGATGTTTACCCTGGTTACCAGGGGACCTCGGCATCGTTGATCGCTGGAGAGCGGTCTGTGTGACAGCTCTCCAGCGATCAAACAGCGACGCTGCAGCGATCGGCATAGTTGTCGTTATCGCTGCAGCGTCGCTTAATGTGACGGTACCTTTAGTTGATTCGCTCGCACTTCCCTTGGACATCTTGGAAAGGTGGGGAGACCGGCGTAAGGAAGTGTAAAGTCATTTTATTTTACAGTCTTTAAGTTTGTATTCTGGTCTTAAAATGTGTACATATCCTGAGATGTTTGTAAGTGGATTACTTGGGTATGCTTTCATTTACGTTTCCCTGTTCCTTTAACCTCTTCACAACCTTTGACATAAGTTTACATCATAGTCAGGAAAAGGTTTACGACTTGACGGAAACTTACACGTCGTGACCATGCTAGCACAGGAGCTGTTCCTTCACTATCACTGCTGCGAGCTTGGCTCAAGTGATAGCCGACTTCCGGCCGTCACTACCAGGAGCGGTGTCTATGCCGCAGGAGGCTCCCTCTCCCTTCAGATAGGCACCCCTGTGACATTATCATGGGCTGACAATCATCGTCATGTCAATCTCCAAGGTGGCCTGCCTAGATCATGGCAGGAATATGGTCTAAGAGGCTTTTGGCAGTGCAACATTGACAGCTATAATGCATTATACCAGTAATCAAAGTAATAAATGTTAAAGTCCCTAAGAGGTACTAACTAAAAAGGTGAGAAAAGAAGTTTTAACCCTTTACCCCCAAGGGTGGTTTGCATGTTAATGACCAGGCCAATTTTTACAATTCTGACCACTGTCCCTTTATGAGTTTATAACTCTGGAACTCTTCAACGGATCCCAGTGATTCTCTCGTGACATATTGTACTTCATGATAAAGGTAAAATTTCTTCGATATGACGTGAGTTTGTGTGAAAAAACGGAAATTTTGCAAAATTTTGCAATTTTCCAACTTTGAGTTTTCATGCCCTTAAATCACACAGATATGTCACACAAAATACTTAATAAGTAACATTTCCCACGTGTCTACTTTACATCAGCTCAATTTTGGAACCACAATTTATGTTAGGGAGTTATAAGGGTTAAAAGTTGGCCAGCGATTACTCATTTTTACAACACTATTTTTTTCTTTTTTTTTTTTTTTTTTAGGGACCACATCACATTTGAAGTCACTTTGAGGAGTCTATATGATAGGAAATACCCAGGTGTGACACCATCCTAAAAACTGCACCCCTCAAAATGCTCAAAACCACATTCAAGAAGTTTATTAACCCTTCAGATGCTTCACAGGATTTTTTGGAATGTTAAGAAAAAAAATGAACATTTAACTTTTTTTCACAAAAAAATTATTTCAGATCCAATTTGTTCTATTTTACCAAGGGTAACAGGAGTTAATGGACCCCAAATGTTGTTGTGCAATTTGTCCTGAGTATGCTGATACCCCATATATGCAGGTAAACATCTGTTTGGGAGCATGGCAGAGCTCAGAAGGGAAGGAGCGCCGTTTGACTTTTCAATGCAAAATTGGCTGGAATTGAGATCGGATGCCATGTCATGTTTGGAGAGCCCCTGATGTGCCTAAACAGTGGAAACCCCCAATTCTAAATCCAACCCTAACCCCAACACACCCCTAACCCTAATCCCAACCCTAACCATAACCCTAACCACAATCCTAACCACCAACATAACCCTAATCCCAATCGTAACCCTAAACCTAACTGTAGCCCTAACCCTAACTTTAGCCTCAACCCTAACCCTAATGGGAAAATGGAAATAAATACATTTTTTTATTTTATTATTTTTCATAACTAAGGGGGTGATAAAGGGGGGTTTGATTTACTATTTATAGTGGGTTTTTATAGCGGGTTTTTATATTTGGCAGCTGTCACACACTAAAAGACGCTTTTTATTTCAAAAAATCGTTTTTGCATCACCACATTTGAGAGCTATAAATTTTCCATATTTTGGCCCACATGTTATGAAAGGTCTTTTTTTTGTGTGACGAGTTGACGTTTTCATTGGTACCATTTTTGGGCATATGACTTTTTTTTTTTATCTTTTTATTCTGATTTTTGGGAGACACAATGAACAAAAACCAGCAATTCATGAATTTCTTTTCGGGGGGCATTTACACCGTTCCGTGTGTGGTAAAATTGATAAATCAGTTTTATTATTTGGGTCAGTACGATTACAGCGATGCCTCATTTATATCTTTTTTCATGTTTTGGCGCTTTTATACAATAAAAACTATTTTATAGAAAAAATAATTATTTTTGCATCACTTTATTCTAAGAGCTATAACTTTTTCACTATTCCGGTGATGGAGCTATATGTCAGCTTGTTTTTTGCGGTACAAGATGACGTTTTCAGCGGTACCACATTTATTTATATCCGTCTTTTTGTTCGGCGGTATGATGCTCAAGCATTGTTTGTTTGTTTTTTTTACTTGTTTTTTTCTTTATTGGTGTTTACTGAAGGGGTTATCTAGTGGGATAGTTTTATAGGTCGGGTCATTACAGATGCAGCAATACCAAATATGTGTACTTTTATTGTTTTTAGATTTTTTTTAATTCAAATATTTATTTCATGATAAAATAAATATTGATTTTTTTTTAAAAATTTTTGCAATTATGTAAAAAATAATTTTTCATCTCATTCTTAGTTTTACACTTTGTCCCACTATGGGACAATCACTTTGTGCATGCTGATCTGCATGCTATAGAAGCTATCAGAGCTGCAGCTTCTGTGCACTAACCTTCGAGACTCCCTGACCTGCACTGCACATGACAGGAAGTCTCTCAGCTCTAGAGACCCGGATGTCATCATGACGACATCGGGTCTCCATGGCAGCGATCGGGACCCCGCAGCGTCTGATCGGCTATGACGTACTATGACCGTCCATGGTCAGAGGAGCCCCAGCCCACATGGACGGGATAGTACGCTGGATGTCAGAAATATATATATATATACACACATATATACAGTCATGGCCAAAAGTATTCACACCCCTGCAATTCTGTCAGATAATACTCAGTTTCTTCCTGAAAATAATTGCAAACACAAATTCTTTGGTATTATTATCTTCATTTAATTTGTCTTAAATGAAAAAAACACAAGAAGAATTGTCCTAAAGCCAAATTGGATATAATTCCACACCAAACATAAAAAAAGGGGTGGACAAAAGTATTGGCACTGTTAGAAAAATCATGTGATGCTTCTCTAATTTGTGTAATTAACAGCACCTGTAACTTACCTGTGGCACCTAACAGGTGTTGGCAATAACTAAATCTCACTTGCTGCCAGTTGACATGGATTAAAGTTGACTCAACCTCTGTCCTGTGTCCTTGTGTGTACCACATTGAGCATGGAGAAAAGAAAGAAGACCAAAGAACTGTCTGAGGACTTGAGAAACCAAATTGTGAGGAAGCATGAGCAATATCAAGGCTACAAGTTCATCTCCAAAGACGTGAATGTTCCTGTGTCTACCGTGCGCAGTGTCATCAAGAAGTTTAAAGCCCATGGCACTGTGGCTAACCTCCCTAGATGTGGAAGGAAAAGAAAAATTGACAAGAGATTTCAACGCAAGATTGTGCGCATGTTGGATAAAGAACCTCGACTAACATCCAAACAAGTTGAAGCTGCCCTGCAGTCCGAGGGTACAACAGTGTCAACCCTTACTATCCGTCGGCGTCTGAATGAAAAGGGACTGTATGGTAGGAGACCCAGGAAGACCCCACTTCTTACCCCGAGACATAAAAAAGCCAGGCTGGAGTTTGCCAAAACTTACCTGAAAAAGCCTAAAACGTTTTGGAAGAATGTTCTCTGGTCAGAAGAGACAAAAGTAGAGCTTTTTGGGCAAAGGCATCAACATAGAGTTTACAGAAGAAAAAAAGAGGCATTCAAAGAAAAGAACACAGTCCCTACAGTCAAACATGGTGAAGGTTCCCTGATGTTTTGGGGTTGCTTTGCTGCCTCTGGCACTGGACTGCTTGACCGTGTGCATGGCATTATGAAGTCATATACAAACAACAAATTTTGCAGCATAATGTAGGGCCCAGTGTGAGAAAGCTGGGTCTCCCTCAGAGGTCATGGGTCTTCCAGCAGGACAGTGACCCAAAACACTTCAAAAAGCACTAGAAAATGGTTTGAGAGAAAGCACTGGAGACTTCTAAGGTGGCCAGCAATGAATCCAGACCTGAATCCCATAGATCACCTGTGGAGAGATCTAAAAATGGCAGTTTAGAGAAGGCACCCTTCAAATATCAGGGACCTGGAGCAGTTTGCCAAAGAAGAATGGTCTAAAATACCAGCAGAGCATTGTAAGAAACTCATTGCTGATTACCGGAAGCAGTTGGTCGTAGTTATTTTGGCTAAAGGTTGTGCAACCAAGTATTAGGCTGAGGGTGCCAATACTTTTGTCTGGCCCATTTTTGGAGTTTTGTGTGAAATGATCAATGTTTTGCTTTTTGCTTCATTCTCTTTTGTGGTTTTTCATTTAAGACAAATTAAATGAAGATAATAATACCAAAGAATGTGTTTGCAATCATTTTCAGGAAGAAACTGAGTATTATCTGACAGAATTGCAGGGGTGTGAATACTTTTGGCCATGACTGTGTGTGTGTGTGTGTATATATATATATATATATATATATATATATATATATATATATATATATATATATATATATATATATATATATATATATATATATAGTAAGACTATTCCTACTGAGTGTGTTGGGGGACACTCGCTTGGCCGTGATATTCAGCAGACGGGCACGGGTTTTTGAAACAAGACAGTCCATGCGGTTTATAATGCCTCATAAACCGGGTTATGCACAGTTCATTGTGTACATCTCACGAAACACAACCGGCACCAACTGGTGATATAAACTTGCAGCTTTAACTTACACTTCATTTACGGCTTTGACTCACGGACACTAAACACGCTGGTCCTCGCTGACCAGTTGCCGTGGGTTTACCTCACAGTTCATGTTACAAGCACCAACAGCTTACGCAGGTACCTTATGGGAGCTCCTGCTCCATCTGCTGACTCCTTGTCAGTCCACTCTCCTGGGGAAACTGCCTTACGGGGTTCACCAACTTGCCTGGCCGGCACACATCAGTCAGTCCAGAGCCACCGAAGGCCGGTAGCTTCCCCAACACCGATCATCCAGGTCCACAGTCTCTCTCAGGTGCTCCAAGAAGACTCCACTCACAGGAGCTTCTAACACAGACTGTCCAGGACCATGATCAATGAGGTATAATTGGTGTGCACTCAGTCAATTTAGAGGGTGAGGTGCAGGTGTCATGGACAGAGGAGTCCCCGTATAAGTAAAATTTAGAAGACACCGCACACTCTTAGTAGATTATTATGCATATAGTGCAAAATTTATTCAATATGACATTATATATCAGTGACACATGGGAGCAATATACAATTATACGATAAGCGACCACTTGTAGTAACAATTGACGTTTCGGCTCTCCTGAGCCTTACTCATAATATTGCTACAAAAACACAAAGAGAACAGAACAAGGGTAAATAAACACAACAAAAACAAAAATTATATACATATATACAGCATCCGTGCATGATGAGATAATAGAGAGTAGTATGCCAAGGTATAGGATGAAAGGCAGGCAACTAAATACAAATATAAGCACCAAGGATGCACCGAAGTGAATAGAACACCTAGAGTCATACCAAGTGTGAATACAAAAAAGGAGGCAAAGAGGTCATTGGGAGGCAGGACAGTAGGCACTCGTTACCTTAATGAGGCAATGGTAGGTACACAAAGAGAATTTCTTGCTTACAGGTATCAGTGGTGCTATAAGGATAGACAGGAGGTAAGTGTGAGTACAGTGTCCTAATATACAGAATACTTGAAAATGGGAGCCTGGATCAATACCTATTAGCTGATAAGGCGGTGTATGACCAGTCGTGGTATGCTGCCCTGTGTGTGGAACCTATGTTGGACCGAAGCAAAAAAATCATAAGGAATGCTGTACTAGAAAAAAGGAGGTGAGTGGGAGTAAAGAGTACAGATTAAATGAAAAGCTGCCCCGGAGTTCACTGGGGAGGGGAAGCACATAGTCCATGCAGCCAGGTGAAAAACCTGTATGGAGAGCGGTCACCCTGCCTGTATTATAAGTGTCCCATGACAGGGAATGTGGAAATATAGGATGTGGGGACAGCGTCCCACTGTACCTGGGGTGGTTGTCCTGTAAAGCGGCGCTCCCGCGCCTTGCAGTTGCCGGCGTGTCCAGGGGGAGGAGGTGGGATAGTTAAATAGCGGCGGTGACCGCCGGACCGGAAGTGCGTCATCCGGACCGGAAGTCCCGCCGCCTGGAGCAGAGAGGAGATACTGCGCATGTCTAAATGTCACCATAGTAACATGTGTTAGTAAGGAGCCCTGTATTGAACGCAAGGCATAATGCCAATACTCATATCGGTGTAAATATAATTATAGGGGAATGTTTGGACTAATAGTATGGAGGTTAGGCATACCTGCAGGATATTTGCGCTGTATGTGTGGCACTGTAATAGCCCTACTCTTGCGACCCCTAGTGGCAGCCAGGTTACATTCAGGGCATAAAAAATAGGTGGCTAGGCTGTATAAAATGGAATCCGGAGGAATTACGGGATCCTGGCATTAATAAGGCATGGACTAGGTACGGGATAAGTGGTATATATAATCGTGGACTGGAAAAATAAAAACTAGAACGAAAAGATGAATAAAAAGGAAAAATATAAATAGCAAAATTATAAATAGCAAAAATAACCGCATGAATAAATAAAATTGAGTAGATGAATGGACCCTTATAAGGAAATAAAACGTTGATTATAATGCTATTGAAAAAAACGGGGGGGGGGGGGGAATAAGGTTGAAAATTCAAAAGAAATAATGCAAATGAAATAAAATAACAATAAATATGAAATATGAAAATGTAAAATGGAGTAATGAATGGAAAAATAATGAAAAATAAAAATAAAAATAATAATAATAAAAGAAAAAATGCTAAAAAAATGAGAATAACTGTAATAACCAAGAAATATTAAAAATATTAAAAATAAAATAAAAGAAAAGAAAACCCAAAAAAAATAAAAAATGAAAAACAAAAATAAAATAAAAATAAATGACGGAACAGAAGAAAAAAGGGGGAGGGGGGGTTGAGTGATCACTCACCTCTATGAAGAGTTGTCAACGGGTCTGGAAAAAACGAAATATAGTTAGTACTACAACTTAACACACCTGCCAATCAATTTCTCTGTTGAGTCCTCTAGGGGTCAAAGTATCCAAAGTGTGTATCCAGAACGTCTCCCTGGCTTTCAGTAATTTGATATGGTTGCCCCCTCTTCTGGGACGTGGAACCTGTTCGAGTATTTGGAATTTTAATTGGGCCACGGAGTGTTTGAATGTGACAAAGTGGTCAGGGATAGGTAGCCATGTTTTGTTGCAGCGAATAGTTGACTTGTGGCTAGCGATCCGGTCCTTCACGTGCTGGGTGGTTTCCCCCACATAGAGGAGGCCACAGGGACACTTAATCACGTAGATGGCAAAGTTAGTGTTACAGGTAAAGAAACCCTGAATAGGATATGATTTCCCTGTCCTAGGGTGGGTGACCATATCGGACCTGATAACGTTTGAACATGCTGCACAATTGAGGCAGGGAAAAGTGCCACGCCGTTGGCTGGCCAAAAGCCTCTGTGTAGTCCGTGGTTGAGTACTCCCAATGTCAGCCCGTACTAGCTGATCCTTGATGTTTTTGGGTCTTCTTGTGCTCATCAATGGTGGTGATTGGAAAGGTTCCACTGAGGGGTAAGCCTTGTGCAAGAGGGACCAATGTTTTCTAATTACGGAGTATATTTTGGGCATAAAGGGATGGTGTGTATGCACAAAGGGTAAACGCTCCTTGGGCCGCTCCCGGGGGGGAGGGGGATGTGGGGAATTGATGCGTAGTTTTTCTTGGTCCAAAAGTTTTAAAGGATATTTTCTTTCTTGGAATTTGAGGGCCATAGTGTCCATTCTGTCTTGGCGTAGAGCAGGATCAGTGACAATACGAGAGACTCTCTTAAATTGTGACCGTGGAAGGCTATTTCTGGTTGTTTTGGGATGGCAGCTAGAGTAATGCAACAGGTTGTTGCAATCCGTGGGTTTGGTAAATATGTCAGTAGTGAGAATACCATTGTCACCTTTTATAACCCAGGTGTCCAAAAAGGAAATTTTCTGAGAATCAAAATGGATGGTAAATTGAAGCCCTGGGGAAATGGAATTGAGGTATGTAAAGAAGTGGTGCAGAGTGTCTGTTGTCCCTGTCCAAATGAAGAAAATGTCATCAATATAGCGGACATAGTTGGTGACGTGGGTTAAGAATAGCTCATTGTCATAGATGTACTCGATTTCGAACTGATTCATAAATGCATTTGCATAAGCTGGGGCTACATTCGAGCCCATTGCGGTCCCACGTGTTTGGACATAGTACGTGTCCTGGTATAGAAAAAAATTTTCATAGAGTACTAGTGTGAGGAGTTCGAGACAAAGTTGGGAGGTTCTTTTGGGCATATCAGATTTCTCAAGTAGAGATTTTGTGGCTGCAATACCCTTCACATGTTCAATGGAGGTATATAGACTGTTGACATCGAGCGTTACCAGGAGGCTATGGGCAGGGATGCACCGAAGGCCTTTAATTATTTCAAGGAATTGTCCTGTATCTAATAGAAAGGCCCTAGTGGTTTTTACCAGTGGAGTAAGGACTTTCTCCAGAAAAACGGAAAGCGGTGAAAGGATAGAGTCTGTGGAGGCCACAATGGGCCTACCTGGGGGATTAATAAGGGATTTGTGTATTTTGGGTAACACGTAGAAGACAGGTGTGATGGGGTGCTGATTCTGAAGAAAGGTGGCTGTTTTTTGATCAATTGTGTTGTCCTGGAGAAAGGGGTTAATAAGATCCTGGATTTTTTTCCTGATCCTAAAAGTAGGGTCACTAGAGATGATTTGGTATGTCTCCGTATCCGAGAGTTGTCTAGTGATTTCATTACAATATTGGATCCGATCCATCACTACCACAGCGCCCCCTTTATCTGCGGGTTTTATTATAATGCTCTTGTTTGAGCGGAGCATGTCCAAAGCCTGTTTCTCGACTACCGGGAGGTTTCTATGTGTAGGGTAAAATCCAAGGCGCTGTTCATGTGCAAGGGATTTGATATCGCGATCCACCAAAGAAATGAAAGTTTCTGTGGCGTGATAGGTGTGAGGAGGAGAGAAGGTACTTGGGTTGTGGAGTCCCAAGGTAGAAATAGATAACTCAGGAGTCATGCTTCCTTGAACCAAGGAGCCACCACTCGATTGAGCCTGAGGCATGGTACAAAAATGAGTTTTTAACCTTACAGATCGATAGAACCGTTGTAAATCCTTGTCAAGCTGGAATGCGTCCCATTTAGGCGTAGGACAGAAGGACAAACCCTTCTGTAGTACCGTCAGTTCTGCAGGGGAGAGGGAGTAGCTAGAGATGTTTATTACCAAGTTCGATGGCTCACCTGGGATCTCGTTGCCATTCTTTCGCCGTGACCTTCTTGTTGGTCTGCGTTGTTGTGCCCTCCCCTGCGTCCCTTGTGAAAAAAACGCGGTCTGCCTGCATTTATCGATGAGTCGCTGCCCGAGCTGAATGAATCGACTCTTCGTTGGTTTGGTGGACGTCGCCAGGAGTTGAAGGCGGAGGAGTCGTTCCATCTATACACGTTGTTGCTTATATAGTCCTCGTTGTCTCGTTGAAATTTTGTCCTCTTACGTTCCTGCAAATTTTTCTCAAAGTCCGCAATAATTTTGTCTGTTTTGGTCTTCAGTGAGGACCACTCAGAAGAAGGAAGTGTACTGGTCAACTGAGTCTCTATGGCCTGTATATTTTTCTGGACCTCTATAATCTCCTTCTGGAGATATTCCACAGTAAGGATTATAATGTCTAAGGAACACTTGTTCAAAATTCTTTTAAATTTATCACAGAATTCCTGATTGTTGGAAAACAATGTGGGACGAAGATTACTCCGCAGCCCTCTAGGAATTTTATTCTGTCGGTGGTATTCCGCCAACGTGGTGCAATGGAGGTCATAAGAGACCAGTTTCCTTTTGGCTTTTTCGTAGTCCCGTGTCCTCAGGTCCAATACTGGAACCTTGAGGAAGTCGGTAGAATTAGTAACCTGAGACAAAATATTAGTACTAGTTGCCAAATCATAGGCAAAAGTCTCGGTTGTCATTTGGAGGACAGGTGCAAACACCAAGGGAACTAGAATTAATGAGGTATAATTGGTGTGCACTCAGTCAATTTAGAGGGTGAGGTGCAGGTGTCATGGACAGAGGAGTCCCCGTATAAGTAAAATTTAGAAGACACCGCACACTCTTAGTAGATTATTATGCATATAGTGCAAAATTTATTCAATATGACATTATATATCAGTGACACATGGGAGCAATATACAATTATACGATAAGCGACCACTTGTAGTAACAATTGACGTTTCGGCTCTCCTGAGCCTTACTCATAATATTGCTACAAAAACACAAAGAGAACAGAACAAGGGTAAATAAACACAACAAAAACAAAAATTATATACATATATACAGCATCCGTGCATGATGAGATAATAGAGAGTAGTATGCCAAGGTATAGGATGAAAGGCAGGCAACTAAATACAAATATAAGCACCAAGGATGCACCGAAGTGAATAGAACACCTAGAGTCATACCAAGTGTGAATACAAAAAAGGAGGCAAAGAGGTCATTGGGAGGCAGGACAGTAGGCACTCGTTACCTTAATGAGGCAATGGTAGGTACACAAAGAGAATTTCTTGCTTACAGGTATCAGTGGTGCTATAAGGATAGACAGGAGGTAAGTGTGAGTACAGTGTCCTAATATACAGAATACTTGAAAATGGGAGCCTGGATCAATACCTATTAGCTGATAAGGCGGTGTATGACCAGTCGTGGTATGCTGCCCTGTGTGTGGAACCTATGTTGGACCGAAGCAAAAAAATCATAAGGAATGCTGTACTAGAAAAAAGGAGGTGAGTGGGAGTAAAGAGTACAGATTAAATGAAAAGCTGCCCCGGAGTTCACTGGGGAGGGGAAGCACATAGTCCATGCAGCCAGGTGAAAAACCTGTATGGAGAGCGGTCACCCTGCTTTTATTATAAGTGTCCCATGACAGGGAATGTGGAAATATAGGATGTGGGGACAGCGTCCCACTGTACCTGGGGTGGTTGTCCTGTAAAGCGGCGCTCCCGCGCCTTGCAGTTGCCGGCGTGTCCAGGGGGAGGAGGTGGGATAGTTAAATAGCGGCGGTGACCGCCGGACCGGAAGTGCGTCATCCGGACCGGAAGTCCCGCCGCCTGGAGCAGAGAGGAGATACTGCGCATGTCTAAATGTCACCATAGTAACATGTGTTAGTAAGGAGCCCTGTATTGAACGCAAGGCATAATGCCAATACTCATATCGGTGTAAATATAATTATAGGGGAATGTTTGGACTAATAGTATGGAGGTTAGGCATACCTGCAGGATATTTGCGCTGTATGTGTGGCACTGTAATAGCCCTACTCTTGCGACCCCTAGTGGCAGCCAGGTTACATTCAGGGCATAAAAAATAGGTGGCTAGGCTGTATAAAATGGAATCCGGAGGAATTACGGGATCCTGGCATTAATAAGGCATGGACTAGGTACGGGATAAGTGGTATATATAATCGTGGACTGGAAAAATAAAAACTAGAACGAAAAGATGAATAAAAAGGAAAAATATAAATAGCAAAATTATAAATAGCAAAAATAACCGCATGAATAAATAAAATTGAGTAGATGAATGGACCCTTATAAGGAAATAAAACGTTGATTATAATGCTATTGAAAAAAACGGGGGGGGGGGGAATAAGGTTGAAAATTCAAAAGAAATAATGCAAATGAAATAAAATAACAATAAATATGAAATATGAAAATGTAAAATGGAGTAATGAATGGAAAAATAATGAAAAATAAAAATAAAAATAATAATAATAAAAGAAAAAATGCTAAAAAAAATGAGAATAACTGTAATAACCAAGAAATATTAAAAATATTAAAAATAAAATAAAATAAAAGAAAACCCAAAAAAAATAAAAAATGAAAAACAAAAATAAAATAAAAATAAATTACGGAACAGAAGAAAAAAGGGGGAGGGGGGGTTGAGTGATCACTCACCTCTATGAAGAGTTGTCAACGGGTCTGGAAAAAACGAAATATAGTTAGTACTACAACTTAACACACCTGCCAATCAATTTCTCTGTTGAGTCCTCTAGGGGTCAAAGTATCCAAAGTGTGTATCCAGAACGTCTCCCTGGCTTTCAGTAATTTGATATGGTTGCCCCCTCTTCTGGGACGTGGAACCTGTTCGAGTATTTGGAATTTTAATTGGGCCACGGAGTGTTTGAATGTGACAAAGTGGTCAGGGATAGGTAGCCATGTTTTGTTGCAGCGAATAGTTGACTTGTGGCTAGCGATCCGGTCCTTCACGTGCTGGGTGGTTTCCCCCACATAGAGGAGGCCACAGGGACACTTAATCACGTAGATGGCAAAGTTAGTGTTACAGGTAAAGAAACCCTGAATAGGATATGATTTCCCTGTCCTAGGGTGGGTGACCATATCGGACCTGATAACGTTTGAACATGCTGCACAATTGAGGCAGGGAAAAGTGCCACGCCGTTGGCTGGCCAAAAGCCTCTGTGTAGTCCGTGATTGAGTACTCCCAATGTCAGCCCGTACTAGCTGATCCTTGATGTTTTTGGGTCTTCTTGTGCTCATCAATGGTGGTGATTGGAAAGGTTCCACTGAGGGGTAAGCCTTGTGCAAGAGGGACCAATGTTTTCTAATTACGGAGTATATTTTGGGCATAAAGGGATGGTGTGTATGCACAAAGGGTAAACGCTCCTTGGGCCGCTCCCGGGGGGGAGGGGGATGTGGGGAATTGATGCGTAGTTTTTCTTGGTCCAAAAGTTTTAAAGGATATTTTCTTTCTTGGAATTTGAGGGCCATAGTGTCCATTCTGTCTTGGCGTAGAGCAGGATCAGTGACAATACGAGAGACTCTCTTAAATTGTGACCGTGGAAGGCTATTTCTGGTTGTTTTGGGATGGCAGCTAGAGTAATGCAACAGGTTGTTGCAATCCGTGGGTTTGGTAAATATGTCAGTAGTGAGAATACCATTGTCACCTTTTATAACCCAGGTGTCCAAAAAGGAAATTTTCTGAGAATCAAAATGGATGGTAAATTGAAGCCCTGGGGAAATGGAATTGAGGTATGTAAAGAAGTGGTGCAGAGTGTCTGTTGTCCCTGTCCAAATGAAGAAAATGTCATCAATATAGCGGACATAGTTGGTGACGTGGGTTAAGAATAGCTCATTGTCATAGATGTACTCGATTTCGAACTGATTCATAAATGCATTTGCATAAGCTGGGGCTACATTCGAGCCCATTGCGGTCCCACGTGTTTGGACATAGTACGTGTCCTGGTATAGAAAAAAATTTTCATAGAGTACTAGTGTGAGGAGTTCGAGACAAAGTTGGGAGGTTCTTTTGGGCATATCAGATTTCTCAAGTAGAGATTTTGTGGCTGCAATACCCTTCACATGTTCAATGGAGGTATATAGACTGTTGACATCGAGCGTTACCAGGAGGCTATGGGCAGGGATGCACCGAAGGCCTTTAATTATTTCAAGGAATTGTCCTGTATCTAATAGAAAGGCCCTAGTGGTTTTTACCAGTGGAGTAAGGACTTTCTCCAGAAAAACGGAAAGCGGTGAAAGGATAGAGTCTGTGGAGGCCACAATGGGCCTACCTGGGGGATTAATAAGGGATTTGTGTATTTTGGGTAACACGTAGAAGACAGGTGTGATGGGGTGCTGATTCTGAAGAAAGGTGGCTGTTTTTTGATCAATTGTGTTGTCCTGGAGAAAGGGGTTAATAAGATCCTGGATTTTTTTCCTGATCCTAAAAGTAGGGTCACTAGAGATGATTTGGTATGTCTCCGTATCCGAGAGTTGTCTAGTGATTTCATTACAATATTGGATCCGATCCATCACTACCACAGCGCCCCCTTTATCTGCGGGTTTTATTATAATGCTCTTGTTTGAGCGGAGCATGTCCAAAGCCTGTTTCTCGACTACCGGGAGGTTTCTATGTGTAGGGTAAAATCCAAGGCGCTGTTCATGTGCAAGGGATTTGATATCGCGATCCACCAAAGAAATGAAAGTTTCTGTGGCGTGATAGGTGTGAGGAGGAGAGAAGGTACTTGGGTTGTGGAGTCCCAAGGTAGAAATAGATAACTCAGGAGTCATGCTTCCTTGAACCAAGGAGCCACCACTCGATTGAGCCTGAGGCATGGTACAAAAATGAGTTTTTAACCTTACAGATCGATAGAACCGTTGTAAATCCTTGTCAAGCTGGAATGCGTCCCATTTAGGCGTAGGACAGAAGGACAAACCCTTCTGTAGTACCGTCAGTTCTGCAGGGGAGAGGGAGTAGCTAGAGATGTTTATTACCAAGTTCGATGGCTCACCTGGGATCTCGTTGCCATTCTTTCGCCGTGACCTTCTTGTTGGTCTGCGTTGTTGTGCCCTCCCCTGCGTCCCTTGTGAAAAAAACGCGGTCTGCCTGCATTTATCGATGAGTCGCTGCCCGAGCTGAATGAATCGACTCTTCGTTGGTTTGGTGGACGTCGCCAGGAGTTGAAGGCGGAGGAGTCGTTCCATCTATACACGTTGTTGCTTATATAGTCCTCGTTGTCTCGTTGAAATTTTGTCCTCTTACGTTCCTGCAAATTTTTCTCAAAGTCCGCAATAATTTTGTCTGTTTTGGTCTTCAGTGAGGACCACTCAGAAGAAGGAAGTGTACTGGTCAACTGAGTCTCTATGGCCTGTATATTTTTCTGGACCTCTATAATCTCCTTCTGGAGATATTCCACAGTAAGGATTATAATGTCTAAGGAACACTTGTTCAAAATTCTTTTAAATTTATCACAGAATTCCTGATTGTTGGAAAACAATGTGGGACGAAGATTACTCCGCAGCCCTCTAGGAATTTTATTCTGTCGGTGGTATTCCGCCAACGTGGTGCAATGGAGGTCATAAGAGACCAGTTTCCTTTTGGCTTTTTCGTAGTCCCGTGTCCTCAGGTCCAATACTGGAACCTTGAGGAAGTCGGTAGAATTAGTAACCTGAGACAAAATATTAGTACTAGTTGCCAAATCATAGGCAAAAGTCTCGGTTGTCATTTGGAGGACAGGTGCAAACACCAAGGGAACTAGAATTAATGAGGTATAATTGGTGTGCACTCAGTCAATTTAGAGGGTGAGGTGCAGGTGTCATGGACAGAGGAGTCCCCGTATAAGTAAAATTTAGAAGACACCGCACACTCTTAGTAGATTATTATGCATATAGTGCAAAATTTATTCAATATGACATTATATATCAGTGACACATGGGAGCAATATACAATTATACGATAAGCGACCACTTGTAGTAACAATTGACGTTTCGGCTCTCCTGAGCCTTACTCATAATATTGCTACAAAAACACAAAGAGAACAGAACAAGGGTAAATAAACACAACAAAAACAAAAATTATATACATATATACAGCATCCGTGCATGATGAGATAATAGAGAGTAGTATGCCAAGGTATAGGATGAAAGGCAGGCAACTAAATACAAATATAAGCACCAAGGATGCACCGAAGTGAATAGAACACCTAGAGTCATACCAAGTGTGAATACAAAAAAGGAGGCAAAGAGGTCATTGGGAGGCAGGACAGTAGGCACTCGTTACCTTAATGAGGCAATGGTAGGTACACAAAGAGAATTTCTTGCTTACAGGTATCAGTGGTGCTATAAGGATAGACAGGAGGTAAGTGTGAGTACAGTGTCCTAATATACAGAATACTTGAAAATGGGAGCCTGGATCAATACCTATTAGCTGATAAGGCGGTGTATGACCAGTCGTGGTATGCTGCCCTGTGTGTGGAACCTATGTTGGACCGAAGCAAAAAAATCATAAGGAATGCTGTACTAGAAAAAAGGAGGTGAGTGGGAGTAAAGAGTACAGATTAAATGAAAAGCTGCCCCGGAGTTCACTGGGGAGGGGAAGCACATAGTCCATGCAGCCAGGTGAAAAACCTGTATGGAGAGCGGTCACCCTGCCTGTATTATAAGTGTCCCATGACAGGGAATGTGGAAATATAGGATGTGGGGACAGCGTCCCACTGTACCTGGGGTGGTTGTCCTGTAAAGCGGCGCTCCCGCGCCTTGCAGTTGCCGGCGTGTCCAGGGGGAGGAGGTGGGATAGTTAAATAGCGGCGGTGACCGCCGGACCGGAAGTGCGTCATCCGGACCGGAAGTCCCGCCGCCTGGAGCAGAGAGGAGATACTGCGCATGTCTAAATGTCACCATAGTAACATGTGTTAGTAAGGAGCCCTGTATTGAACGCAAGGCATAATGCCAATACTCATATCGGTGTAAATATAATTATAGGGGAATGTTTGGACTAATAGTATGGAGGTTAGGCATACCTGCAGGATATTTGCGCTGTATGTGTGGCACTGTAATAGCCCTACTCTTGCGACCCCTAGTGGCAGCCAGGTTACATTCAGGGCATAAAAAATAGGTGGCTAGGCTGTATAAAATGGAATCCGGAGGAATTACGGGATCCTGGCATTAATAAGGCATGGACTAGGTACGGGATAAGTGGTATATATAATCGTGGACTGGAAAAATAAAAACTAGAACGAAAAGATGAATAAAAAGGAAAAATATAAATAGCAAAATTATAAATAGCAAAAATAACCGCATGAATAAATAAAATTGAGTAGATGAATGGACCCTTATAAGGAAATAAAACGTTGATTATAATGCTATTGAAAAAAACGGGGGGGGGGGGAATAAGGTTGAAAATTCAAAAGAAATAATGCAAATGAAATAAAATAACAATAAATATGAAATATGAAAATGTAAAATGGAGTAATGAATGGAAAAATAATGAAAAATAAAAATAAAAATAATAATAATAAAAGAAAAAATGCTAAAAAAATGAGAATAACTGTAATAACCAAGAAATATTAAAAATATTAAAAATAAAATAAAATAAAAGAAAACCCCAAAAAAATAAAAAATGAAAAACAAAAATAAAATAAAAATAAATGACGGAACAGAAGAAAAAAGGGGGAGGGGGGGTTGAGTGATCACTCACCTCTATGAAGAGTTGTCAACGGGTCTGGAAAAAACGAAATATAGTTAGTACTACAACTTAACACACCTGCCAATCAATTTCTCTGTTGAGTCCTCTAGGGGTCAAAGTATCCAAAGTGTGTATCCAGAACGTCTCCCTGGCTTTCAGTAATTTGATATGGTTGCCCCCTCTTCTGGGACGTGGAACCTGTTCGAGTATTTGGAATTTTAATTGGGCCACGGAGTGTTTGAATGTGACAAAGTGGTCAGGGATAGGTAGCCATGTTTTGTTGCAGCGAATAGTTGACTTGTGGCTAGCGATCCGGTCCTTCACGTGCTGGGTGGTTTCCCCCACATAGAGGAGGCCACAGGGACACTTAATCACGTAGATGGCAAAGTTAGTGTTACAGGTAAAGAAACCCTGAATAGGATATGATTTCCCTGTCCTAGGGTGGGTGACCATATCGGACCTGATAACGTTTGAACATGCTGCACAATTGAGGCAGGGAAAAGTGCCACGCCGTTGGCTGGCCAAAAGCCTCTGTGTAGTCCGTGGTTGAGTACTCCCAATGTCAGCCCGTACTAGCTGATCCTTGATGTTTTTGGGTCTTCTTGTGCTCATCAATGGTGGTGATTGGAAAGGTTCCACTGAGGGGTAAGCCTTGTGCAAGAGGGACCAATGTTTTCTAATTACGGAGTATATTTTGGGCATAAAGGGATGGTGTGTATGCACAAAGGGTAAACGCTCCTTGGGCCGCTCCCGGGGGGGAGGGGGATGTGGGGAATTGATGCGTAGTTTTTCTTGGTCCAAAAGTTTTAAAGGATATTTTCTTTCTTGGAATTTGAGGGCCATAGTGTCCATTCTGTCTTGGCGTAGAGCAGGATCAGTGACAATACGAGAGACTCTCTTAAATTGTGACCGTGGAAGGCTATTTCTGGTTGTTTTGGGATGGCAGCTAGAGTAATGCAACAGGTTGTTGCAATCCGTGGGTTTGGTAAATATGTCAGTAGTGAGAATACCATTGTCACCTTTTATAACCCAGGTGTCCAAAAAGGAAATTTTCTGAGAATCAAAATGGATGGTAAATTGAAGCCCTGGGGAAATGGAATTGAGGTATGTAAAGAAGTGGTGCAGAGTGTCTGTTGTCCCTGTCCAAATGAAGAAAATGTCATCAATATAGCGGACATAGTTGGTGACGTGGGTTAAGAATAGCTCATTGTCATAGATGTACTCGATTTCGAACTGATTCATAAATGCATTTGCATAAGCTGGGGCTACATTCGAGCCCATTGCGGTCCCACGTGTTTGGACATAGTACGTGTCCTGGTATAGAAAAAAATTTTCATAGAGTACTAGTGTGAGGAGTTCGAGACAAAGTTGGGAGGTTTTGCTATTTATAATTTTGCTATTTATATTTTTCCTTTTTATTCATCTTTTCGTTCTAGTTTTTATTTTTCCAGTCCACGATTATATATACCACTTATCCCGTACCTAGTCCATGCCTTATTAATGCCAGGATCCCGTAATTCCTCCGGATTCCATTTTATACAGCCTAGCCACCTATTTTTTATGCCCTGAATGTAACCTGGCTGCCACTAGGGGTCGCAAGAGTAGGGCTATTACAGTGCCACACATACAGCGCAAATATCCTGCAGGTATGCCTAACCTCCATACTATTAGTCCAAACATTCCCCTATAATTATATTTACACCGATATGAGTATTGGCATTATGCCTTGCGTTCAATACAGGGCTCCTTACTAACACATGTTACTATGGTGACATTTAGACATGCGCAGTATCTCCTCTCTGCTCCAGGCGGCGGGACTTCCGGTCCGGATGACGCACTTCCGGTCCGGCGGTCACCGCCGCTATTTAACTATCCCACCTCCTCCCCCTGGACACGCCGGCAACTGCAAGGCGCGGGAGCGCCGCTTTACAGGACAACCACCCCAGGTACAGTGGGACGCTGTCCCCACATCCTATATTTCCACATTCCCTGTCATGGGACACTTATAATACAGGCAGGGTGACCGCTCTCCATACAGGTTTTTCACCTGGCTGCATGGACTATGTGCTTCCCCTCCCCAGTGAACTCCGGGGCAGCTTTTCATTTAATCTGTACTCTTTACTCCCACTCACCTCCTTTTTTCTAGTACAGCATTCCTTATGATTTTTTTGCTTCGGTCCAACATAGGTTCCACACACAGGGCAGCATACCACGACTGGTCATACACCGCCTTATCAGCTAATAGGTATTGATCCAGGCTCCCATTTTCAAGTATTCTGTATATTAGGACACTGTACTCACACTTACCTCCTGTCTATCCTTATAGCACCACTGATACCTGTAAGCAAGAAATTCTCTTTGTGTACCTACCATTGCCTCATTAAGGTAACGAGTGCCTACTGTCCTGCCTCCCAATGACCTCTTTGCCTCCTTTTTTGTATTCACACTTGGTATGACTCTAGGTGTTCTATTCACTTCGGTGCATCCTTGGTGCTTATATTTGTATTTAGTTGCCTGCCTTTCATCCTATACCTTGGCATACTACTCTCTATTATCTCATCATGCACGGATGCTGTATATATGTATATAATTTTTGTTTTTGTTGTGTTTATTTACCCTTGTTCTGTTCTCTTTGTGTTTTTGTAGCAATATTATGAGTAAGGCTCAGGAGAGCCGAAACGTCAATTGTTACTACAAGTGGTCGCTTATCGTATAATTGTATATTGCTCCCATGTGTCACTGATATATAATGTCATATTGAATAAATTTTGCACTATATGCATAATAATCTACTAAGAGTGTGCGGTGTCTTCTAAATTTTACTTTTACAGGACCATGATCACACTGTGGTCTTCAGAACGTCCATCCCACCTGGGACCGTTCAACACAGAGGCATGTGGCCTTTCTGGGTGCTATTCAGGACTTAGTCCAACACCACAGGCCACCAGGTCCAAACCATGTGCTTTCCAGGAAGCCTCCTCCCAGGTCTTCCTACACAGGCTTCCAGGACCTTGCACTTGGACCTATCAGATCCAAACACTGGAACCACACAGGATCCACACAGGATCCACACAGGGACCATGTGACTCACACCCTGGTCACGTTATGTACCTGTAACCACACCCACAGTAATGGATCACATGGGCTGGTCACGTGATCCTGACATCACTGCAGGTCGATCCTCACGGCCTCAATACGACTCCGTGCACATACCGGGGAGACCATGCAGCGCCCCCTACCTGTTACAGGGGTCACTGCATCACAATATATATATATATATATCTATCTATCTATCTATCTGGAAAATATTTTACCAATAAATACAGATATTTGTGTAAGAATAAAAAGGTAACATATTTGGTATCGCCGTGTTAAGTACGACCTGAACCATAAAGCTGTCATACTAGTTAACCTCTTCAGTGAACACCATAAAAAATTATGCTTTTTATCATGCTTCTGAACAAAAAGAGGAATACAAATCGATCAAGTAAAAAAATGAAAAAAAAAATCAAAATATGTAAAAAAGTAAAACAAAAAAGCGCACACAAATCACTAAAATCTGTTTCACCATTCAAACGTTAATGATAAAACAAAAGTAAACAAAAAAACTACAAATAATTGGTATTGCCGTGTCCGTAATGATCTGCTCTATGAAACTGACATGTTATTTTTTCCTTTTGCCGAGCACTGTGAAAAACACACCAAAAATTTCACCTTTTCACCATATTGACTCATAAAAAAGTGAATAACAAGCGATCAAAAAGTCACAAGTAAAAAAAAAATAATACAAAAACATGGTGCAAATTAAAGCTCTAAACTGTCCCACAAAACACCAAAACCTAACACGGCTCATACATCAAAAGGGTCCATCAAGGGTCCGTTAATTTTAAAATGGAGAGATAGAATATCAATAATAAAATCCAGAAAATCACATTGTATAAATTGTATATATTTATTGATTTATTTGCATTTTGCAGTGAGAAATAAGTATTTTATCCCTCTGGCAAACAAGACTTAATACTTGGTGGCAAAACCGTTTTTGGCAAGCACAGCAGTCAGACACTTTGGTAGTTGATGATGAGGTTTGCGCACATGTCAGGAGGAATTTTGATCCACTCCTCATTGCAGATCATCTCTAATATTTAGATTTTGAGGCTGTCCCTTGGCAACTTGGAGCTTCAACTCCCTCCATATGTTTTCTATGGGATTAAGGTCTGGAGACTGGCTAGTCTAGTATATACAGTGTGTGTATGTATGTGTGTGTGTGTATATATGTGTGTGTGTATATATATATATATATATATATATATACAGTGCCTACAAGTAGTATTCAACCCCCTGCAGATTTAGCAGGTTTACACATTTGGAATTAACTTGGCATTGTGACATTTGGACTGTAGATCAGCCTGGAAGTGTGAAATGCACTGCAGCAAAAAAGAATGTTATTTCTTTGTTTATTTTTTTTTTAAATTGTGAAAAGTATTTTCAGAGGGTCATTTATTATTCACCCCCTCAACCCACCAGAATTCTGTTTGGTTCCCCTAAAGTATTAAGAAGTAGTTCAGGCACAAAGAACAATGAACTTCACATGTTTGGATTAATTATCTCTTTTTCCAGCCTTTTCTGACTATTTAAGACCCTCCCCAAACTTGAGAACAGCACTCATACATGGTCAACATGGGAAAGACAAAGGAGCATTCCAAGGCCATCAGAGACAAGATCGTGGAGGGTCACAAGGCTGGCAAGGGGTACAAAACCCTTTCCAAGGAGTTGGGCCTACCTGTCTCCACTGTTGGGAGCATCATCCGGAAGTGGAAGGCTTATGGAACTACTGTTAGCCTTCCACGGCCTGGACAGCCTTTGAAAGTTTCCTCCTGTGCCGAGGCCAGGCTTGTCTGAAGAGTCAAGGCTAACCCAAGGACAACAAGGAAGGAGCTCCGGGAAGATCTCATGGCAGTGGGGACATTGGTTTCAGTCAATACCATAAGTAACGTACTCCACCGCAATGGTCTCCGTTCCAGACGAGCCCGTAAGGTACCTTTACTTTCAAAGCGTCATGTCAAGGCTCGTCTACAGTTTGCTCATGATCACTTGGAGAACTCTGACTGACTGGTTCAAGGTTCTCTGGTCTGATGAGACCAAGATCGAGATCTTTGGTGCCAACCACACACGTGACATTT
The DNA here is from genome assembly GCF_051348905.1 of Ranitomeya variabilis. NCBI lineage: Eukaryota > Metazoa > Chordata > Amphibia > Anura > Dendrobatidae > Ranitomeya > Ranitomeya variabilis. The sequence continues at coordinate 406,104,888 of NC_135235.1, read as the reverse complement.
GGAGACTGGATGACACTGCATACGACCCCAAGAATACCATCCCTACAGTCAAGCATGGTGGTGGCAGCATCATGCTGTGGGGCTGTTTCTCAGCCAAGGGGCCTGGCCATCTGGTCCGCATCCATGGGAAGATGGCTAGCACGGCCTACCTGGAGATTTTGGCCAAGAACCTCCGCTCCTCCATCAAGGATCTTAAGATGGGTCGTCATTTAATCTTCCAACAAGACAACGACCCAAAGCACACAGCCAAGAAAACCAAGGCCTGGTTCAAGAGGCAAAAAATCAAGGTGTTGCAGTGGCCTAGTCAGTCTCCTGACCTTAACCCAATTGAAAACTTGTGGAAGGAGCTCAAGATTAAAGTCCACATGAGACACCCAAAGAACCTAGATAACTTGGAGAAGATCTGCATGGAGGAGTGGGCCAAGATAACTCCAGAGACCTGTGCCGGCCTGATCAGGTGTTATAAAAGACGATTATTAGCTGGAATTGCAAACAAAGGTTGTTCCACAAAATATTAAACCTAGGGGTTGAATAATAATTGACCCACACTTTTATGTTTAAAATTTATAAAAATTTAACTGAGCAACAAAACTTTTTGGTTTGTAAGATTTATGCATCTGTTAATAAATCCTGCTCTTGTTTGAAGTTTGAAGGCTCTAACTTATTTGCATCTTATTAAACCTGCTAAATCTGCAGGGGGTTGAATACTACTTGTAGGCATTGTATATATGTATGTATGTGTGTATATATATATATATATATATATATATATATATATATATATATATATATATATATATATAATAAAGGGAACACTAAAATCCCACATCTTAGATATCACTGCATTAAATATTCCAGTTGTAAAATCTTTATTCATTACATAGTGGAGTGTGGTGAGAACGATAAAACCTAAAAACGATCAATGTAAATCACAACTAATATCCCATGGAGGTCTGGAGTTGGAATGATGCTCAAAATCAAAGTGGAAAATGAAGTTACAGGCTGATCCAACTTCAGTGGAAATTCCTCAAGACAAGAAAATAATGTTCAGTAGTGTGTGTGGCCTCCACGTGCCTGTATGATCTCCGTACAATGCCTGGGCATGTTCCTGATGAGGCGGGGGATGGGCTCCTAAGGGATCTCCTCCCAGACTTGGACTGAAGCATCCACCAACTCCTGGACAGTCTGTGGTGCAATGTGACATTTTTGGATGGTGTGTGACATGTTGTCCCAGATGTATTCAATCGGATTCAGGTCTGGGGAACGGGCGGGCCAGTCCATAGCTTCAATGCCTTCATCTTGCAGGAACTGCTGACACACTCCAGCCACATGAGGTCTGGCATTGTCCTGCATTAGGAGGAACCCAGGGCCAACCGCTCCAGCATATGGTCTCACAAGGGGTCTGAGGAGCTCATCTCGGTACCTAATGGCAGTCAGGCTACCTCTGGGGAGCACGTGGAGGGCTGTGTGGCCCTCCAAAGAAATGCCACCCCACACCATTACTGACCCACTGGCAAACCGGTCATACTGAAGGATGTTGCAGGCAGCAGATGGCTCTCCACAGCGTCTCCAGACTCTGTCACATCTGTCACATGTTCTCAGTGTGAACCTGCTTTTATCTGTGAGGAGCACAGGGTGCCACTGGTAAATTTGCCAATCCTGGTGTTCTGTGGCAAATGCCAAGTATCCTGCACGATGTTGGGCTGTGAGCACAACCCCCATTTGTGGACGTCGGGCACTCAGACCATCCTCATGGACTCAGTTTCTAACCATTTGTGCAGACAGATGCACATTTGTGGCCTGCTGGAGGTCATTTTGCAGGGCTCTGGCAGTGCTTCTCCTGTTCCTCCTTTAACCCCTTTCTACCATTGGACACAGGGCCGGACTGGCCATCGGGCAGTTCTGGCAAATGCCAGAAGGGCCGGTGGCAGTAGTGGGCCCCTCCAGTGTGCCGCTGTCGGCGCACTCCCGGCCCCGCATTCAACTATACCGGCGTCATAGACGCCGGTACAGTTGAATGCAATGATGGAGGAGAGAGCGTCTGCTGACGCTTCCTCTCCCATCATTCCCCGCTCTGCCTGCCGCTGACACTGCGGGTGCGCGATGACGTCATATCATCGCGCACCTGCTGTGTGACCGGGCGGGCAGACTTCGACTGCTGAGACCAGAGCCAGAGCAGCGCGGGGCAGGAGGAAAGGTGAGTAGAGTGTTTTTTTGTTTTTTTTTATCAATGAGTGATGACTGTATTGTGGAGCTATTGGGGGGGGGGGGGGGGGCTGTGCTGCATTCCATTCTATGGGCCTCTGCTGCATTATATTCTATGGGGCTGGCTGCATTCCATTCTATGGGCCTCTGCTGCATTATATTCTATGGGGCTGGCTGCATTCCATTCTATGTGCCTCTGCTGCATTATATTCTATGGGGCTGTACTGCATTCCATTCTATGGGCCTCTGCTGCATTATATTCTATGGGGCTGGCTGCATTCCATTCTATGGGCCTCTGCTGCATTATATTCTATGGGGCTGGCTGCATTCCATTCTATGTGCCTCTGCTGCATTATATTCTATGGGGCTGTACTGCATTCCATTCTATGGGCCTCTGCTGCATTATATTCTGTGGGGCTGGCTGCATTCCATTCTATGGGCCTCTGCTGCATTATATTCTATGGGGCTGGCTGCATTCCATTCTATGGGCCTCTGCTGCATTATATTCTATGGGGCTGTGCTGCATTCCATTCTATAGGCCTGTGCTGCATTATATTCTATGGGGCTGGCTGCATTCCATTCTATGGGCCTCTGCTGCATTATATTCTATGGGGCTGTGCTGCATTCCATTCTATGGGCCTCTGCTGCATTATATTCTATGGGGCTGTGCTGCATTCCATTCTATGGGCCTGTGCTGCATTATATTCTATGGGGCTGGCTGCATTCCATTCTATGGGCCTCTGCTGCATTATATTCTATGGGACTGGCTGCATTCCATTCTATGGGCCTCTGCTGCATTATATTCTATGGGGCTGTGCTGCATTCCATTCTATGGGCCTGTGCTGCATTATATTCTATGGGCCTGTGCTGCATTATATTCTATGGGCCTGTGCTGCATTATATTCTATGGGGCTGTGCTGCATTATATTCTATGGGGCTGTGCTGCATTATATTCTATGGGGCTGTGCTGCATTCCATTCTGTGGGCCTGTGCTGCATTGTATTCTATGGGCCTGTGCTGCATTCCATTCTATGGGGCTGTGCTGCATTACATTCTATGGGGGCTGTGCAGCATTACATTCTATGGGGCTGTGCTGCATTCCATTCTATGGGCCTGTGCTGCATTCCATTCTATGGGCCTGTGCTGCTTTAGATTCTATGGGCCTGTGCTGCTTTATATTCTATGGGCCTGTGCTGCATTATATTCTATGGGGCTGTGCTGCATTATATTCTATGGGGGCTGGCTGTATTACATTCTATGGGGGCTGGCTGTATTACATTCTATGGGGCTGTGCTGCATTACATTCTATGGGGGCTGTGCTGCATTACATTCTATGGGGGCTGTGCTGCATTACATTCTATGGGGGCTGTGCAGCATTACATTCTATAGGGCTGTGCTGTATTATAGTCTATGGGGGCTGGCTGTATTACATTCTATGGGGGCTGTGCTGTATTACATTCTATGGGGGCTGAGCTGTAATGCTGGATACAGCTGTAATTATATGTTATATAGTCGTGTTACACTCCCCTCGCTTCTTGTAACCTACAAGTGTACAAAGATATTATACAGTCACCATGTGACAAGTGGGCCTGTGTGACTTCAAATGCCAGGGCTGAATTTTAGTCCCAGTCCGGCCCTGATTGGACATACTATTCCGTCCATGTGGGGTGGGCCCTACTTCCCAAGGATGGAATAGTATGTCCAGAGCGATCAGCTGCGCTCACGGGGGAGCGCGGCCGATCGTGGCCGGGTGTCAGCTGACTATCGCAGTTGACATCCGGCACTATGTGCCAGGAGTGGTCACGAACCGCCCCCGGCACATTAACCCCTGGCACACTGCGATCAAACATGATCACAGTGTTCCGGCGGTACAGGGAAGCATCGCGCAGGGAGGGGGCTCGCTGCGTGCTTCCCTGAGACCCTCGAAGCAACGCGATGTGATCGCGTTGCTCCGAGGGTCTTCTTACCTCCTCCTCCCTGCAGGCCCGGATCCAAAATGGCCGCGGGGCTGCATCCGGGTCTTGCAGGGAGGTGGCTTACCAGCGCCTGCTCAGAGCAGGCGCCGGGAAGCCTCCAGGAGTGCACGGCAGATCGCAGATCTGACACAGCGCACAGCAAAGTGTCAGATCAGCGATCTTACACTACAACATCCTGTTACCCTTGGTAAAATAAAACAAATTGGAGCTGAAGTACGGTAAATGTTTTGTGAAAAAAAAAAAAAGTTAAATGTTCATTTTTATTTAAACATTCCAAAAATTCCCGTGAAACACCTGAAGGGTTAATAAACTTCTTCAATGTGGTTTTGAGCACCTTAAGGGGTGCAGTTTTTAGAATGGTGTCACACTTGGGTATTTTTTATCATAGAGACCCCTCAAAATGACTTCAAATGAGATGTGGCCCCTAAAAAAATAAAAAAAATAAAAAAAAAATGGTGTTGTAAAAATGAGAAATTGCTGGTCAACTTTTAACCCTTATAACTCCCTAAAAAAATATATATTTTTTTTCCAAAATTGTGCTGATGTAAAGTAGACATGTGGGAAATGTTACTTATTAAGTATTTTGTGTGACATATCTTTGTGATTTAATTGCATAAAAATTCAAAGTTGGAAACTTGTGAAATTTTCAAAATTTTCACCAAATTTCCATTTTTTTCACAAATAAATGCAGGTAATATCAAAGAAATTTTACCACTATCATGAAGTACAATATGTCATGAGAAAACAGTGCCAGAATCACCGGGATCTGTTGAAGCGTTCCAGAGTTATAACCTCATAAAGGGACAGTGGTCAGAGTTGTAAAAATTGGCCTGGTCATTAACGTGCAAACCACCCTTGGGGGTAAAGGGGTTAACAATGGCTGAGGTAGCGGTCCTGCTGCTGGGTTGTTGCCCTTCTACGGCCCCCTCCATTTCTCCTGGTGTACAGGCCAGTCTCATGGTAGCTCCTCCAGACACTACGCTGACAGACACAGCAAACCTTTTTGCCACAGCTCACATTGATGTACCATCCTGGATGAGCTCCACTACTTGAGCCACTTGTGAGGCCAAAACATCAGCCAGAAAGCATTGGTACTGAGATGTGGTCCCCACCTGCAGAACCACTCCATTATTGAGTGTGTCTTGATAATTGCCAATAATTTCCATCTGTTGTCTCTTCCATTTGCACAGCAGCATGTGAAATTGATTATCAAACAGTGTTGCTTCCTGGACAGTTTGATTTCACAGAAGTTTGATTTACTTGGAGTTATATTCTGTTGTTTCCTTTATTTTTTTGAGCAGTATATATATATATATATATATATATGTGTATATATATATATATTATAAATGAAATAATTACCATATATACTTGAGTATAAGCCGAGGCACCTAATTTTGCCACGGAAAACTGGGTAAGCTTATTGACGTGAGTATAAGCCGGGTAAACATTGTCCCCTCATCCCAGTCCTGCTATGCGTGGCTTCCCCCATCGCTGTCCTGCTATACATGGCTCCCCCGTCCTGCCCTGGTATGCGTGGCTTCCTCCCTTCCTGTCTTGGTATGCATGGCTCACCCCCGTCCTGTCCTGGGATACGTGGCTCCCCCAGTCCTGTCCTGGTATGCGTGGCTCCCCCCCATTGTTGTATGCATGGCTTCCCGGTCCCATCGTATGAATAGCTTCCCCCGTCCTCTCGTTGTATGCGTGGCTCCCCTCCATCCCGGGTATGCATTCTTCCTGTTCCAAAAAAAAACAAACTAAACATCATACTATTAGGGTTGAACAATTAATATAAATGTTCAATTCTCTAGTTGCCTACTCCTGGCCTAATGGATATTGATCATGTGCACTAAAGAAATACACCAGACACAGTCAGCTGTAACTCTCCTTGATCAAAGTGTGGCTCAGCTCCAAGAAGGGAAGTTTATTAGTCAAACACAATGTTATATATCTCCTGTAAGGGGGCTCGGTTAGTTCTAAAATGGGAGTGATCGGATGTATTCCATTGGTTAGTGGGTTGGGCATGAGCAAGTCCATGGGCGGATCCATGAGGTCATCTAGGTGGGTTGGTCCGTGAGGTCATCAGAGTGGGCGTCGCTGTGGGTGGATCCATGAGGTCATCAAAGTGGGCGTCATCTTGGATACCAGACCGCATGGTCTGCTGAAACAGGAAATGGTGGCCATCTTCAGTGTCTTCATTGTTCATCTTGGATACCAGACCGCATGGCTCTGGTATAGGAGATGGCAGCCATCTTAAGTGTCTTACTTTGTCTGAGGAAAACTTATGTAAGGTTAAACAATACATGTTATAGGTTGCTTTCCTCAATTACCTTATGTGTTGAGGTTAATTAAGTATTTGATCTTATGGCTCTCCTCAACAGTCCCCCCTAAATACTTTATTAACCTTTTCTTTTATCTTGATCCCACCGTGGTTCCCTAACCCATCGATGTTAAGTGTTATTATGACATCAGAGGCTTCATGACAATATGGATGCTATAGACACCAGAGAATGTGTGACCGATTATGGGTATACTGAGGAGGTATATCGGAGCGCGTTACCCATGTCCTCGGGACTTCCCAACCTGCTGGATCTATTACTCTCCAATCTCCCATCTCCATGGTTACTTAGAGTAAAATACACATGCGACTAACCCTGTTGTACACATCCTAGATCCGACCGTCTTGCCCGGGAGGGGGAATTGGAGTTTTCACCAGTTTGAGACAAGTTTTCCCTTGTGGAAAACCTCCCTTTGTAGCTGGACTTTGACAAGCAGGTCAGATCCTACTCTGTCCCTAACTGTCTAACAAGTTTATAATGTGAGAGATGGATCCAGGAGGCGCTCAGCAATCCTGACCGAAGTAGGAGTAGTCAGGAGCACTTGGTAGGGACCCTTAAATCTCGACTCCAGGAATGTCTTTTCTGATGAACTTCTTTACAAGCACGTAGTCACCAGGTTAGAAAGTATGGGTACCTTCACTGGAATCTGGACCTGGAATGGATGATAAAACTTGTACATGTGTTATTGACAGTTCTTTAGTAACAACAATTGCATAATTTACAAGAGTATCACTTCCTAAGGCTAGCTGTTGTGGAAAATATTGACCCAATCTTGGAGGCCCCCCAAAAAGAATCTCGTATGGTGTGAGTTTAATGGGACCCCTTGTAGTGTTTCTGACTGAGTATAAGGCAACGTGCAAAATGTCTGTCCCAAGTCTGACCTCCTAACTGGCTTTCAGTATTTTATTTTTCAAGGTGCCATTCAGTGTTTCTACTTTCCCACTGCTGTGTAGGTGATATGGAGTATGTAAACCCAAATCCGCTCCCACTAATGTTCATAGTTCCTTAGACAGTGCTGCAATGAACGCAGGTACTTGGTCACTCTCAATTACCTCTGGGACCCCATATCTGCAGACTACTTCAGTCATCAGTCTCTTAACAGTCACTCTGGCAGTCATGTTGGTTACTGGATAGGCTTCGGGCCATCCTGAGAACATGTCAGTCACTACCAGTACGTACTCGCACTTCCCTACTTTTGGCATTTGAATACGATCGATCTGAACTCTCTGAAAGGGATAGTGGTTTAGCCAAATGTTTCTGAGGCGGTGCTGGATTGCATGTTGCACACACAAGGCAGGACTTGCAATATTTTTGGGTGACAGTAGAAATCCCAGGTGCCATGTAGGTCTTCCAAATCAGGTCATTCATCCGATTCTTGCCTCTGTGGGTGATACCGTGTGCCCATTCTGTCACTGAAGGGTACAGATTGCGGGGTAGACCTTTGTGTTCACCCTCCAGACTCCATCTTCATCTTTTTTTAGTTCCTCCTTCTTGCCATGACTTCTTTTCATCATCTGATGTCTTGTCTTGATGTAGATGGATAATCCTCATAAGAGAGGCTTTAGTCCCTTCTTCAGTGTCTTGTGACACGTACATCGCTGCTTTCTCGTTCCTAAATGGATCCACAGCATAGGTTTTTTCTGTTTTGTCAGCAAAGAAGTTCCCCCTTGCTTCTGGAGAATCCAATCTCCCGTGAGCTTTGATCTTGATCACTGCAACCTCTGAAGGTAGATTCAGAGCGACCACAAGTTCTTGTATGATAGCAGCATGTTTTACAGGAGTTCCACTGGACGTTAGGTATCCTCTGGCTGCCCAGATACTGCCGAAGTCATGAGCCACTCCAAAAGCGTATCTTGAATCCGTGTAGATGTTGACCACCTTCTCCGTCGCTTCCTGACAAGCCAACGTCAAAGCTTTAAGTTCCGCTTCTTGTGCAGACATGTGCGGTGGTAGCGATCCAGCTGAGATGACCTGGTCATGTGTAACCACGGCATACCCCGTATGGAATCTTCCTGTTTTATCTGCAAATCTGGAACCATCAGTGAAGAACGTCAAGTCAGCATGTGGGAGTGGGTCTTCAGACACGCTTTTCTGGGAGGCTACTTCTTCATGCATTTGTTCGAGACAGTCATGATCCTCTGAGTGTGTAGAGGCATCTTCTCCGAGAGCATCAGTATCATCCACATCCCCCCTGGAAAGAGGAAGCAGCGTGGACAGTTTGAAGATGCTGCAGCGGACAAGAGTGACATTATCCGGAACCAAGAGCGAACATTGGAGTCTCATATGATGCTGCACCAACAGATGTTTAGGTTCCAACAAAGCAATTATGTCGTGTGGAGCCATTAAGAGAACTGGATGTCCTCAGATGATATCAGAAGTTTTGTCCAGAAGCATATGTGCAGCATGAACAGCTCTGAGGCAAGTCGGGGAAGCTTGAGACACAGAGTCCAGGCGGGCAGAGTAGTAGCCGATTGGTCTTGTTCTTCCCCCATGTTTTTGTGCTAGGACTCCGGAAGCATGTCCTGCTACTTTACTGACAAACAAGTAAAAAGGTAGTTGATAATTTGGGATTCCAAGAGCTGGTGCAGACTGTATGGCCTGTTTAAGAGCGTAGAAAGCTTCCACGGATTTAGTACATAGTGTAAACGCTGACGTCTTGAGGTCATCGTACAATGGCTGCATCAGCTTTGAGGCATCTGGAAACCTTTGGCAACAATAATAATTGATAGGTCAGCCAACTCATCCGAGGCCCTTGTCTTAGGTTCTTGGCAGAACTCAACACCAGAGTCCCATGCCTCGTCATGCTCCTGTAGAAAGGCATTGGCTGTTTTTCTGGATCTAGAACTTGGTTCAACAGAGTAGCAGCTTGCTGGGGTGTAAACTTGACATAGATGGTGGGCTCCTCAGACATGAGCATTGGCACTGTTGGCGGTGGCACCTGAAGCGGGAGTAGAGATGGCACCGTGAGTGCAGATGTAGTCCCTTGTGTATGAGGAGCCGGAGGAGGTAACAGTCCTGGAATGAAGGGCTCTATTTGGGCAGCTCCAGTATCATGGTATGGGCTCCAGGTGACGCAGGCAGTCTTAAAAGCTTTAACAGTCCTGTCCTCATTAATGCGAGTTATTGCTGCATGAAGTTGCTGAGCACTAACGTCTGGATGAATAGGGTCATAAGTAGGGGTCACAGTGTGTATGATCATTCTACATGGAAGATTGCCAGCTTTAGTCACCGCTATGTCCCCAACAGCTATCTGACCACGTGACTCAACAATGATTTGACTGTCAGCTTGAATAGTCGCCCCTCCTGCTTCCACTATAGCTCTAGCTACACCTCCATTGTGCTCTAACAGAGAATTGGCAGCATTAACAATAGCGTCTGTCTCCATTGTTGTTATGTCACCTTTTCCCACCACTAACAAGGGTCCCTCAGGAAGTTCTTTTTCAAAAATAGGTTGCCAACATTCCCTCCCCTTTGTGCTTCCTGTGCTATTGGTATCCCCCTCCCACATTGAGCCCCCCCTTGATGCAGTCGCCACCGTCCCATACAGGTGTGCGCTTGGCTGCGAGACAGCCTGTGAGGTACCAGGTATAGGGTTAGGTAGACTGCGTGAGAGTGCTGTTGTGGAAGCATTGGGAGGAGAGGCCGCTGCTTGGAGCATCTCATGTGGGTGTGCGGCTAAATTGGCAGTGGAAGTGAGAGTAGAAAGGGTAGGTGCTGGGGACGATCCAGGTGGGAGGACTGCTGGATTCACAACAGGAGTGATAGGGGAAAGGGTTGGTGCCCCATTGGAAACAACAGAGATAGGAAACATGGGTAAAGCCTGTTCACTTCCCGAAGGAATATAGTATTGGCCGTTAGTGGTCATTACTGGGTAACAAGGATTTGGTGATGTGGTATGTAGCCTTAATCTGAGATGTTCACCACCAGGAGCAGCACATTCGCCATCCACAACATGGCTGCCTTCAGAATTATATTTACCACCACCAAGATGGCTGCCGTCAGAATTATATTTACCACCACCAAGATGGCTGCCGTCAGAATTATATTTACCACCACCAAGATGGCCGCTATCAGAATTATATTTACCACCACCAAGATGGCTGCCGTCAGAATTATATTTAGCACCACCAAGATGGCTGCCGTCAGAATTATATTTACCACCACCAAGATGGCTGCTATCAGAATTATATTTACCACCACCAAGATGGCCGCCATCAGAATTATATTTACCACCACCAAGATGGCCGCTATCAGAATTATATTTACCACCACCAAGATGGCTGCCGTCAGAATTATATTTACCACCACCAAGATGGCCGCTATCAGAATTATATTTACCACCACCAAGATGGCTGCTATCAGAATTATATTTACCACCACCAAGATGGCTGCCGTCAGAATTATATTTACCACCAAGATGGCTGCCGTCAGAATTATATTTAGCACCTGGCTCTGGGCCACCATTTTGGCTGCTATTACATTTAACACATTGGCCATTAACAAAATGGCGACCATTACATTTACCACATGGCTCTGAGCCACCATTTTGGCTGCTATTACATTTAACACATTGGCCATTAACAAAATGGCGACCATTACATTTACCACATGGCTCTGAGCCACCATTTTGGCTGCTATCACATTTAACACATTGGCCATTAACAAAATGGCGACCATTACATTTACCACATGGCTCTGAGCCACCATTTTGGCTGCTATCACATTTAACACATTGGCCATTAACAAAATGGCAACCATTACATTTACCACATGGCTCTGAGCCACCATTTTGGCTGCTATCACATTTAACACATTGGCCATTAACAAAATGGCAACCATTACATTTACCACATGGCTCTGAGCCACCATTTTGGCTGCTATCACATTTAACACATTGGCCATTAACAAAATGGCGACCATTACATTTACCACATGGCTCTGAGCCACCATTTTGGCTGCTATCACATTTAACACATTGGCCATTAACAAAATGGCGACCATTACATTTACCACATGGCTCTGAGCCACCATTTTGGCTGCTATCACATTTAACACATTGGCCATTAACAAAATGGCGACCATTACATTTACCACATGGCTCTGAGCCACCATTATACGGTGGTGGCCGCTCACAGGATATATTTTTGTAATACACAACTCAAAACTCTATTCTTTGTATTCCTTTTCTCTTCTACCCAATTTCCAATTTTTCCTTTTTTTTTTTTTTTTTTATACAGACTTTCAGAGACTCTTTCTCCTGCCCTAGCAATAGACAACAATCCATTATCTTCCAGGATACCTTTTCTTTCTTTCAAGACAAGCTTCCAGTCCAGGGGCTGCAACCTTCCCCCTTCTGGCATTTCACACAATTTCCACTAATTTGCATGAGTCTAACTTGCCATCTGAATTTGGCTTAGTGCCCATACGGCAGAACTGCATTAATTTCTTCATCTTTCTATAGATATACAGTATATATATATCTATCTATCAAGATAACAAACACCAAACAAACAATAAGACGGGGGAGATGACTCAAACCTGAGATTCTAAAAGGGAACTGAGTCTGCAGTACTCAGCTCCTATGCCTTCTTGTCACGTGGTCCCTGTCTGACTTCCGTGCTCCGTACTTTACAAACCAATTATTCCCTACTTTGTCAAATTGCTCCCTAACTCACCGGTCCCCGTGCAGAGTCACTCACTCGATGTCACGGGGCAAAAAAAAAGGAAAACTATAAATTTAATTGGCTCAAACTGAGTCAATCACTCCAAGTTTCAATGAGCCGCTACACAATTTATTATGCCCGAACTGAGCCAATTCGCTCCAAGTTTTACCGGGTCCCCCTAGGCCGAGTCAATCACTCAAGGTCCTAGTCCTCATGTACAGAACTGAAAATCTTATCACAGGCGACAACCGTATACCACAGACAAAAATTATTTTATTTTTTTTTTTCCTACACTTGCTTTCTTTCCTTCTTTAAAAACAAAACCTGTTTTTCTCGTCCTACCACATGCCTTGCTTTCTGTAAACACTTGCTTTGACTTTCCTAGAAACCCGTTCTGTTCCAAACACAATGACTACCAGTCATACCCCTCTGTAAAAACCAGTTTTTCTTGTTTTATCACATGCCTGTAGCCCTCTGTAAACACTTGCTTTGACTTTCTTTCTTTCCTAGTAACCTGCTTTGACTGTCCTTACACAATACTTCTCTTCTTTTCTATTTGTCATCTCCCCTCTTCACAACATGTAACAGGCAGTAGGCAACTAGAACATGTGACGGTTCTTGCAATTAAATGACCAGCAGCGGAGATACCCTTTCTGCCGTCTTACAGATACCAAGAAAACCGGGCACGGTCAGGCAATCTGCACAGGATACCCCGAAGGACACAGGTAAAGACTACAGATTATAAAAATCAGCAGACTTACCGTGTTCTGTTAAGGAGTTGATCAGTCTCCAGGTTCGGGGTACTCAGTGCATCCAGCCGTTCCAGTCGCCGGTTCTACAGGGTTCAGGGCTCTTCCTCTGCTGGTCCCAGGTTGGGCGGCCAAATATTAGGGTTGAACAATTAATATAAATGTTCAATTCTCTAGTTGCCTACTCCTGGCCTAATGGATATTGATCATGTGCACTAAAGAAATACACCAGACACAGTCAGCTGTAACTCTCCTTGATCAAAGTGTGGCTCAGCTCCAAGAAGGGAAGTTTATTAGTCAAACACAATGTTATATATCTCCTGTAAGGGGGCTCGGTTAGTTCTAAAATGGGAGTGATCGGATGTATTCCATTGGTTAGTGGGTTGGGCATGAGCAAGTCCATGGGCGGATCCATGAGGTCATCTAGGTGGGTTGGTCCGTGAGGTCATCAGAGTGGGCGTCGCTGTGGGTGGATCCATGAGGTCATCAAAGTGGGCGTCATCTTGGATACCAGACCGCATGGTCTGCTGAAACAGGAAATGGTGGCCATCTTCAGTGTCTTCATTGTTCATCTTGGATACCAGACCGCATAGCTCTGGTATAGGAGATGGCAGCCATCTTAAGTGTCTTACTTTGTCTGAGGAAAACTTATGTAAGGTTAAACAATACATGTTATAGGTTGCTTTCCTCAATTACCTTATGTGTTGAGGTTAATTAAGTATTTGATCTTATGGCTCTCCTCAACAATACTCCCCCCTCCTCTGTGCCGTCAAATCATCTCGATGGTCCTGGCACCTGCATGCTGTGGAGGTGGGTGAGTATGATGTCTTCTGGAAGCCGGCAGCTGTCACTGTGTGCTATAAGAGAAATTAATATTCATTTCTCTTTAGAATCTGCACAGTTGCAGCCACAGCCACTGCTCCGCTGGCTTTCTAGACAACGATTCATGTATAAGCCAAGGGAGGCGTTTTCAGCGCAAACAATGTGCTGAAAAACTGGGTTTATACATAAGTATATACGGTATGTAAATATTAAAAAAAGTAACCTAATTTGTATCGTCGTGTCTGGTGCGACTTGCACCATAAAACTGTCAGATTTGTTAGCACCTTCAGTGAATACCGTAAAAAAGAAACTAATGCTTTATCATACTTCTAAACAAAAAGTGGAATACAAAGCGATCAAATAGGCGAATCTTAATAAAAATGGTATACCTAAAAGCATCTTGTCCCACAGAACACAAGCCACCATACACAGCTCAATCAGTGGAAAAATAAAAAAGCTGTGGCTCTCAGATTATAAATATGCAAAGACAATTATTCTTTTCTAAATTGTATTTGTGTAAAACGAGCAAAAAATAAAAAAAAATTGCTGTAATCGTACTGACCCAAAGAATGAAGTTGTCTTATCACTTTTACCACATGGTGATTGGCATAAGAAAACCCTCCCAAAAATTCCTGAATTGCTGGTTTTTGTTCATTCTGCCTCCCCAAAAAATCGGAATAGAAAGCGAAGAAAAAAATGTTATGTTCACGAAAATGGTAGCAATAAAAAAAAAAAGTCTACTCTTCCTGCAAAAATAACAAGCCCTCACATGACTGTCTGCAGAAATATAAAAAAAATTATAGCTCTCAAGATATGGCGATGCAAAACTTTTTGTAAAAAAAAAAAAAAAAAGTGTTTTTTTTTGTGTGTAATAGCAGCCAAACATAAAAAAATAAAGCTGGTATTGCTCTAATCGCACAGACCCCCAAAATAATCACTTATATTGCACAAAGAATAGCATGAAAAAAATAAAACCAATTATTCAGCTGCTGTTGATTTGTTCATTCTGCCTCTCAAAGATTTCAGTATGGCTCGGCTCACATTTATTTTGCACTGAGTACTTTCATCGGGGTTTCCGTATAAATCCCTGAAATACATGATTCAGATGGAACCCCCGACTGAAGATTCCCTATAATGAGGCAGATGGGGACACTGGACTCTGGCTGGTTTATGATTCAGCTTTGGATTCAATTCTGTCAGTGGAAATATATTGGGCTTTCACATTACTGGTGGCACAAAGGCTCTGGAAAACAATAATGGCTCTTTGCCCGCCCAAAAGAAATCCAGTGATTTCTGCGCTCCCAAATCTTACTACTTCCCACCTCCTCCCTGAGCCCCATAGTTGCCTAAACCAATTGTAGCATCCATATGTTTGGCATTTTTGTAACGATGAAAGCCCACTTAATTTACAGGTGCATGTCTCCAGAAGCATGAGCTGGGCATAATATACTGTATAGACAGGAAAAGCACCTGGCGCACTACCATAACATGATTATAAATCAAAATCAAAATGAGGTGCAGACAATGGTGAATACCGAATTGTATAATGTAGAAAAAAGCACCACTGTTATAATGCACACCACGTCATATGTACACAAAATACAAAAGAGGCTTTTATTGATACAACACACGGGTTAAAACATAACTAAAAATGCAACACAGCAGAGAAATTGGTCCATTAGAAATTAAATCCACGTAACAATTCATGTATTATAAAATACCTAAACATGGCCTATACAACTACTGGCTCATGGGACTGCTAATCTGAACTTTATAACCCATCACACAAGTTTGACTCTAACAGAGAAATACATATATATCCTACAAAAGGAGGAATAGAGCACGAACATTCCCAGGGCTGAAAAGCCCTTGGCCAAGAAACGTCTGTGAATTAACACAAAGGCCCATACAGCATAAACCCTAGAGATCAGAAAAGAGTATAGATTACCCATTTGTAGATATTGGCAGGGGCAGGTCACCCCATACACAAAGTGGATGGATCCAGGAACAAGGCCCCCACACGTATCGCCCTCCAGAGGTGATCTGCCCCTGCCAATATCTACAAATGGGTAATCTATACTCTTTTCTGATCTCTGGGGCATAATATACTGGACACAACAGCATACTGCACGCTACAATGGCAGATTTGCAATTTTCACTTGGCAACATACACTGCAGCTTATTTCTGGAAAAGAACCATGGAGTCAAAATTGTCACTACACCTGTACGTAAATTCCCAGAGAAGTGTAATTTCCAAAATATGGTCACTTGGAGGTGGGTTCTGTGTTGTGAATTCTGTTCTTGGGCTCCCTCCGGTGGTTGTTAGTGGTAGTGCAGTGGTCTCTGGATTGTAAGCAGGGCAGGTGTTTCTGCTTATTGCAGCTCTATTAGGTATTTAGGGTTGTAGGATCCATCAATCCCTGCCAGTTGTCCATTGTATCTTGGAGGGATTGCATCTCTGTCTGGCTCCACTTGCCCTGCTGTCATTTCAGCTAAGATAAGTGTATGGTTCTTGTTCTCTGTAGCACGCATGCAGTGTGCTTTTATGTGCAGTGCAAGCTATTGTGTTTTTGTCCAGCTTAGACTTTGTTTGGATTTTTCTGTCATGCTGGATTCTTTGGAGATGCAGATATACATCCTATGTCTTTAGTTAGATGTAGTGATAGTATATTCTGCTGTGGATTTTTCTAGAGTTTTAATACTGACCGCTTAGTACTCTGTCCTATCCTTTTCTATTTTAGCTAGAAGTGCCTCTTTTGCTAAACTCTGTCTTTTCTGCCTGTGTACGTATTTCCTCTTAAACTCACAGTCAATATTTGTGGGGGGCTGCCTATCCTTTGGGGCTCTGCTCTGAGGCAAGATAGGATTTCCCATTTCCATCTTTAGGGGTATTTAGTCCTCCGGCTGTGTCGAGGTGTCTAGGCCATGTTGGGTACATCCCACGGCTACTTCTAGTTGCGGTGTCCGTATTAGGATTGCGGTCAGTACAGGTATCACCTACTCCAGAGATAGTCTCATGCGGCTCCAGGGTCACCGGATCATAACAGTTCTGCTCTTCTGGCACTTGGGGGATGTGCATATGAAGTCCGCAAACTATTCTGCAATAATTTGTTCACCATGAGTCAAATAGCACAGGCTGGCAGAACTTGCTGTGTCGCAGCTCTGTGCAGCCTCTGCAAAGTAAATGTGACAGGGAAATAGACACTCCTCAGAGCTCCCACAGCGGGGTTCCTTTAGGATACAAAATTATTCAGTTCTTAAGCACGCTTTTGCACTTCAATATTCCCAGGGGGGGGGATGAGGGAAAGGCGTAGGGAATGGTGTAATATGAGACAGTTTCACTGTATTAAGCCCCCTTATAATAGCGCAGTTGTGATATGTGACAGTTTTAGTTTCACTTTATTAAGCCCCAGATAGCGCAGAAGAATGGCACAATTAAGTGATTCCCACGGCTACTTCTAGTTGCGGTGTCCGTATTAGGATTGCGGTCAGTACAGGTATCACCTACTCCAGAGATAGTCTCATGCGGCTCCAGGGTCACCGGATCATAACAGTTCTGCTCTTCTGGCACTTGGGGGATGTGCATATGAAGTCCGCAAACTATTCTGCAATAATTTGTTCACCATGAGTCAAATAGCACAGCTTCACTCTCGAGTATCGCCACGTAACATAGCCGTATTGTACAGGCACATATGGGGTATTGCTCTGTTCAGCAGAAATTGTGCAACAAGTTTTGGTGCCATTTTTACCCATTTCCCTCTGTGGTAATGTAAAATCTGGGGTGAAAATAAATTTTTTGTGGTAAAAATGTAATTATTTCTCTTAACTTTCCAATTTTATAAAATTCTATGACACACTGGTGGTGTCAATATGATTACTGCACCCGTAGATGAATTCATTGAGAGGTGTTTGTTTGTAAAATGGAGTCACTTATGGGGGGTAGAGAAAGAAATACCAGCTCACCTAGGCGGTTGGAGGCACAAGATCCATAGGACAAGATGCAATCACATGTGGACGAAAGGAGGGGTTGATGTAGCTTCCAGAATTTTTTTGCCAAAAAAGTTTTTATTTTATTGATTTTTGTATATTTTTTTTGAACCTTCTCTAATCAAAGGACAGCCTAGCAGCGACGTGTTTCAAACGCACATAGCATTCTTGCTCAGAGCTGCAATCTAACTGATCACAAAGACCTTTAACTAGTAATCCACCAATAGACACATGTATAGAAAGTCACATGATCAATTAAAAACAACCTAATCATCAGGTGTGGGTAAAATACAGATAGAAAAATTCAGTAGGTGAAACCACAAATGCTGAATACAAAACAGAAAAAATATATATATATTATATATATATATATATATATATATATATATATATATATATATATATATATATATATATATATATATATATATATATATATATATATATATACACCGGTGTGTATATATATATATATATATATATATATATATATATATATATATATATATATATATATATATATATATATATATATATATATATATATATATATATATATATATATATATATAAAAATATATATATATATATATATACACACACAGACAGACACCGGTATGACGCAAGAAAATGAATGAAACAACAACAAAAAAAACACACAAAAAATGTAATGATGAATGTTCAATAATGGAACATGAGTTCTTTGCAAGTGTTTACACCGTTAGGGCCGCAGGTGTGTAAATGGTATATCCATTATGCTTCACGATCACGGAGCCGTCTTCTAGTGTCTCCGCCTTTCAGTGTGGGAAAAACCTTTTCTATCGCATAGACCTACAACATGAACAAGAAAATTAATATTCACTGCTCCCCATGCATAGTCCCGAGTATCGGGAGCAGTAAATATTCCGGCAACTGATCTCGGCATGTGTGGGTGCATGGCAGTGATTTCAGCATGTAACAGAGCATTACATCAGCTGCTGGCATCAGCACAGGAAGCTGTTGCGAGGGAGAGGAAAAAAAGGTGAGTAGAATCATTTTTTGTTTTTTTTTGTATATTTGCACCAGGATGGGGATGAGGGGCCATGCATACCAGGATGGGGATGGTGGGCCATGGATACCTAAATTGGGAGATATATATATATATATATACATATATATACCAGGATTGGGGATATTGGTACAGAATTGGGGGACATACCCCCTATAAGTGTCAGCAACAGATCCCCCCCCCACCTCCAGCCCCATAACAGCTACATTTTTTGCTTCAGTTTTATATTTTCCTCCTCTAAAACCTAGGAGCGCCTTATGGTCCGGTGCGTCTTATAGTCTGAAAAATACAGTATTTACATCAGTGGGAAAAAAAATAAATTTTCCATTGACAACACGGTGTTATACAGTACTGTGAATAGCCTGAGAGTTAAAAATGCTCATTACACCCTAGATGAATTTCTCAACAGGTGTGTGTCATGGTTTGGACAGGGTTAATGCCCTGCCCTCTCAGGGTTAATTGTTGTGGCCTCCTTTTGGATCTGGGAGGGATATTTATACCGACGCTGAACTAGGATTCTCTAAGTTATACTTTCGTTCTGTTTGTGTGCCTTACCCCCTGGTGTGCTCGTGCATACTGTGTTGTTTGTTTGCTCTCTGTGTTCGATCTGGTCTGTTTTATTCTCTCGGCTTCTCTGCTTTGTGTTTCTAGTCATTCGCTTACTCGGCTTTCTGACCTCCGGCTTCCATCTGACTATCCTTCTGTCTCACCCTCCAGTACGTCGCTTATCTCCCGGTTATTGACCTCGGCACATTCACCTGCTTTGCACCCTGGTGCCTGGTTCCGCCCCTGGCAACTCCTACTCTGTCACATGCTTCAGGTTCTGCTTGCTACCCGGTGAGTTCTCCACCGTTCTGCTCTGGGCTCCCTTACTGCGGCGAGTAGCCTCCCGTCAGTAGTTACACCCGGGATCCTTGACACTGTGGTTTCCAAAATGGGGTCACTTGTGGGATTTCTGCTGTTTTGGCATGTCAGGGGTTCTTCAAATATGATGTGGCATCCACAATTCCAGCCAAAATGGCACTCCAAAATTCAAATGGTGCTCATTTCCTTCCGAGCACCCAGACAGTACTTTATAATGACATATGTGGTATCCATGTACTTAAGAGAACTTGCACAGCAAATTGTGGCATCCATTTTCTCCTTTTGCCCTTGTGAAAATGAAAAATTTGAGGCAAAAAAATTTGTGGGTAAAATGTATTTTTTCATGGCTCTGTTATAAAATTGTGAAGCACTTGTGAGCTCAAGGTGCTCAAAACACATTTAGATAAATTCATGGAGGGGTCTAGTTTTTAAAAATGGGGTCACTTTTGTTTGGTTTCCACTGTTGAGTCACATCATAACCTCTGCAAACGCGACATTGCGTCCGCTACCTATTCCAGTCAATTTTGCATTCCAAAAGTCAAATAGTGCTACTTCCCTTCCGAGCCTTGCCGTCCGCCAAAATAGTAGAATTACACCACATATGTGGTATCAATGTAGTCAGGAGAAATTGTTTAACAAAGTTTGGTATCCATCTTCTCCTGTTACTCCTGTGAAAATAAAAAAAATTGGGGCTAAAGCAACATCTTTACCGGAAAAAATGTTTTTTTCTGTTTTTTGTTTTCAAGGCTCAACGTTATAAAATTCTGTGAAACACCTGTGTGTTCAAGGTGCTTACCACATCTCTAAATAAATTCCTTGAGGAGTGTGGTTTAAAAAAATAAGGTCACTTGTGGGGGTTTCCAATGTTTAGGAACTTCAGGGGCTCTGCAAGCACTACATGGCATCTGCTGTCTATTCCAGCCAATTTTGTTTTCCAAAAGTCAAATGGCACTCCTCCCTTCCCGAGCCCTGCCGTGCACCCAAACAGTAGTTTTTCCCCACATATGGGATATCTGCCTGCTCAGGAGAAATTCCTCTCCTGTTATCCTTATGAAAATGTAAATTTTTTAGGAAAAAAGTAACATTTTTCCAATTGCTTTAATTCATATGAAGCACCTAAAGGGTTATTAAACTTCTTGGATGTGGTTTTGCGCATCTTGAGAGGTGCAGTTTTTAAAATGGTGTAACTTTTGGATATTTGGCCCCTCAAAGTCACTTCAAATGTGATATAGTTCCTAAAAAAAAATAGATTTTGTAAATTTTGTTGGAATAAGTGAGAAATTGCGGAACAACTTCAACTTTTAACCCTTTTAACTTCTTTATTTTTTGTTTCATTTCAAAAATGATGCTGATTTAAAGAAGACATGTGGTAAATGTTATTTCTTAACTATTTTGTTTGATATAATGATGGTATCTGGTTTAAGTTCATAAAAGTAAGTTACATTTTTTCCAAAATTCGGCTATTTTCATAAATAAACGAAAAAAGTATCTACCTAAATTTACCACTAACATAAAGTACAATGTGTCACTAAAAAAAAGAATCTTCATATCACTGGTATATGTTGAAGCATTCCAAAGTTATGTGACACAAATAGGGGAATTGACTCTGCACTAGAATGTAATTAAAATGGGAAACTCCTGTGTAAAATCCTCTGTGAACTCAGTCTGACATCCAAAGATCCAAGTATATATATGGAGGTGCTCAGCTAGCTAGTCCTACTTGGGTAAAAGGCAGTATGGTGTATCCAGTGAAAAACAAAGTTAGCAACACTAACCAATTTCCATAAAAAGTTTTTTTGGATTTCAAATCTTCCTTAAGGCCGGTTTCACACGTCAGTGGCTACGGTACGTGAGGTGACAGTTTCCTCACGTACCGGAGACACTGACACACGTAGACCCATTAAAATCAATGCATCTGTTCAGATGTCATTGATTTTTTGCAGACCGTGTCTCCGTGTGCCAAACACGGAGACATGTCAGTGTTCGTGGGAGCGCACGTATTACACGGACCCATTAAAGTCAATGGGTCCGTGTAAAACACGGACCTCACACGGACGTTCTCCGTCTGGGGTCCGTGTGCGTCCAGGAGACAGCGCTACAGTAAGCGCTGTCCCCCCCACATGGTGCTGAATCCGCGATTCATATCTTCTCTGCAGCAGCGTTTGCTGCATAGAAGATATGAATAATAGTGTTTAAATGAAAGATCTATGTGTCCGCCGCCCCCCCACCCCCTGTGCGCCCCCCCGCTGTTCAGAAAATACTCACCCGCTCCCACGTTGGCTGTCGCTGCTTCCTCTCTGCCCCGCGCCTTCTACTGTATGCGGTCACGTGGGGCCGCTCATTTACAATCATGAATAGTCGGCTCCGCCCCTATGGGAGGTGGAGCCACATATTCATGACTGTAATCGGCGGCCCCACGTGACCACATACAGTGGAAGCCGCGGCCAGACCAGGAAGGAGCGACAGCCAACGAGGGAAGCGGGTGAGTATTTTCAGAACAGCGGGGGGGCGCACAGGGGGTGAGGGGGCGGCGGACACATAGATCTTTCATTTAAACACTATTATTCATATCTTCTATGCAGCAAACGCTGCTGCAGAGAAGATATGAATCGCGGCTTCAGCACGATGCAGGGTACCATACGCGTGGGTACCACACGCTCCGTGTGGTACCCACTCGCCACACGGGCGGCACACGTGTGCCGCACGTATGGCCTACGTGAGCTCACGGGCACACGAACACGGATAACTCCGGTACCGATTTTTTCCGGTACCGGAATTATCTGGACGTGTGGGACAGCCCTAAAACTGTATCCTGCGGCAGAGTGCGAAGGTGAGGGAGGCAGGAGCAGCAGAACAGACAAAGGCTGTTTCACTTTGGAGTGCACTTCAAATTATCTGAGCAAGAGGCGACGTGGATACCTTGTTATGAATTAAGCCCTCATACAGCTCTGTTTGCCAAAAAATAAAAAAGTTACAGCTCTCAGAATATGGTGACAAAAAGCTACTTTTTATAAAAATGCGTTTTTGCTGTGTGATATTAGCAAAACATAAAGAAGCCCAAACATATAAATATGGTATCACTGTAATCGCGCCAACCTGAAGAATAAATCCGCCTTATCACTTTTACCACACGGTGATCAGCACAAAAATAAAAATAAGAACTACTCTTGTACTGCTGTCTATTTATTCATTCTACCTCCCAGAAATTACAATAAGGCCATAATAAGATAATATTAAGATAATTAAGATAATATCACACATACGCGAGATATGGCCGAGTCTCGCAGGTGAAAACCCAGCTCTGGCGCCGGAGCAGAGCGTGCAGCCGCACAGCAACACATGGAACTGCACGCTCCGGTCCGGAGTGCCGGCGCCAGAGCTGGGTTTTCACTTGTGAGACTCGGCCGTATCTTGCGTATGTGTGATCCCGGCCTAAGGCTCGACTTACCGTATATACTCGAGTATTAGCCGACCCCCCCTAATTTTGCCACAAAAAACTGGGAAAATTTAATGACTCGAGTATAAGCCTAGGGTGGGAAATGCAGCAGCTACCGGTAAATGTCAAAAGTAAAAATTGATACCAATAAAAGTAAAATTTAATTGAGACATCAGTAGGTTAAGTGTTTTTGAATATCCATATTGAATCAGGAGCCCCATATAATGCTCCGTATTAAAATATGCCCCATATAATCCTGCATAAAGGTTAATAATGGTCCCATAAGATGCTCCATAAAGATATTTGCCCCATATAGTGCTGCACAAACCTTGATTATGGCCCCATAAGATGCTCCATACAGACACTTGCCCCATATAATGCTCCACAAATGTTAATTATGGCCCCATAAGATGCTCCATAAAGATATTTGCCCAATATAGTGCTGCACAAGCATTATGGCCCCATAAGATGCTCCATACAGACACTTGCCCCATACAATGCTGCACAAATGTTGATTATGGCCCCATATGATGCTCCATACAGACGCTTGCCCCATATAGTGCTGCACAAACGTTATGGCCCCATATGATGCTCCATACAGACACTTGCCCCATATAGTGCTGCCCCATATAGTGCTGCACATGGACCCATATGATGCTCCATACAGACACTTGCCCCATATAGTGCTGCCCCATATAGTGCTGCACATGGCCCCATATGATGCTCCATACAGACAACTGCCCCATATAGTGCTGCCCTCATATAGTGCTGCACATGGCCCCATATGATGCTCCATACAGACACTTGCCCCATATAGTGCTGCACAAACGTTATTGCCCCATAAGATGCTCCATACAGACACTTGCCCTATTTGCTGTTGCTGCGATAAAAAAAATCACATACTCACGTCTCCGTCGCTCAGGCCCCCGGCACTTTCAATATTCACCTGACTTCGTTCCGGCACTGCTCCATCTTCAGCGTCTTCTGACGTTCAGGCAGAGGGCGCGCACTAACCACGTCACCGCGCCCTCTGACCTGAGCGTCACTGCAGAAGACGCTGAAGATGGAGCGGCGTCGGAACAAGGAGCAGGTGAATATCATGCAGCGCTGCGCTCCGCTCCCCATTATACTCACCTGCTCCTGGCACGGTGCAGTCCATGCTTCCCCGGCACCGGCAGCTTCTTCTTGTACTGAGCGGTCACCATTACCGCTCTTTACAGTAATGAATATGCGGCTCCACCCCTATGGGAGGTGGAGCCGCATATTCATTACTGTAATGAGTGGTACCATGTGACCGCTCAGTACAGGAAGAAGCTGGGGCACCGGGAAGCCAGAGACCTGCAGGGACTGCGCCAGGAGTAGGTGAGTATAATTAGACAGCCCCCACTCCCCCTCCCCTGCCAACCGCTGGGTATTACTCGAGTATAAGCAGAGAGGGGGACTTTCAGCCCCCAAAAATGGGCTGAAAATCTCGGCTTATACTCGAGTATATACGGTACATTTATTCTGCGTTGTCCGCTGAGTGCTTACATCAGGGTTTCCTTGTAAATTCCCCAAAACCCCAGATGAACCACTCAGTAAAGAGAGAGATGGAGTCACTTTGGACTAGTCTGTGTACCGGCAGAGTGACATCATTTTAGGCGTCTTTTTAGCGCACAATAGTGGGCAACCACAGATCTGTGCAAGCCTAAAAAGATGGATATGCAGCGCCCCAGAGTCCTGGTCGTTGCAGTACTGTCGCTCCGCCGCTAAGGGGAGTGATGGTATGTCTGATGGCACTAAAGGAGTTCACCTGACCAGGTATCACAGACACACATTCACACTCCAGCCGCCAGGGGGAGCAAAAGGCCCTATCCACTAGGCCACTCCTCACACTTGGGTAAAACTGGGGGTTGGATAGGAAGTTAGGCAGAAAAGTAGCTGGGAAGAGCTTGAGAGAGGATCTGTCAGGGCTGGGATCCTAACAGAGGCCTAGAAAAGGACAGATTGTTACGGAGCCGTGCCTGTGCCTTATAGCGGCAGACTCCTAAGAAAGGACACGAAGCGAAGCATATTGTGGAGAAGTGAGAAACGGGATCACAGCACAAAGGAGATAGAACCAGAAGGAGTCGTGCCACAAGATCAGCAACATCCTTCTGAGGCGCGTAGCCGGCGGCCGGAACGCCGAGAAAGTAAGAGAGAGACTCCACGCATTACTTTAAACTACGGCCTGGCAGTTAATTATAGGTTGGCTGCCTCACCTAAATCACCTAATGAGGACAACGGAGGCAATGGTGGGAGAGGGGCGTCTCTAGGGTCCCTATAAAATAGCTCCAGGCCTATCCCGTCATACGGGTGCATCCTATCCATATCATCTGGGGGACAGAGAGAGAACAGAAACATACACGACAGTTGTGAGGACTATCCCGTGGTGCTCAGCAGGGAGGTACTACAACACACAGGCGCTGGTAGGAAGGACACTGATTTCCACCTGCAAAGGGAACTCTGGATGTGCCTTTGGACCAGCCGGTCTCAGCCAGCCCTGTTAGCAGTGCTCTGGATTGCGGATCCCGAAGCCTTCAGTAAAGAGGTAAAGAGACTTCAACCCTGTGTCCTCATTATTCATCGAACCACGCGCCATCATCACACCTTTCATTGGACGCCCCTTAACAGGGTCACGGACCGGGTCTAGCCACCGTGACAACCCCAGGACCGAGACAGAGAGGCCCGGTATCGAGTACCCCGCGGCCCTGCGTCTGGGGGCGCTCCAGATACCACCGGAGAAGGTGCCAAATGGAGTACGAAGTGTCTCCATCTGCCTCATGGTGGGTGGTTGCATTGGGGGTTTCGTGTCAGTTGCTTCTTTGTGGGATTTACACTGAAGCTCCAATGTAAGCTCTCAGTGTAGAACACAAGAATGTGATCCCCGCCTTATTCTGGAAGCGATCGAAAAATATTATGTATCAAATAATGTTACCTATAAACAAGCCTAATTTATCTTGTACAAAACTAGCCCCCATTCAGGTCTGTCATCAGTCGCTGGAACTGTAGGGGTTCCTACTTTACTGCTAGAACAAAGACTCTGAAAAAAGCGACATGGCTTCCGCCCCCTCAAATAAAATTCAGTGAATTCTACGCTCCCAAATTAAAATGCCCCACTGTGCGTAAACTACAGTAAGCGGCCACATGTTTGGCATTATTGTAATGGAGATGGTACTTAATTTACAGGTGCTGGGCACAATGTATGGGTATGTATGGGGGCACTACACTGTATGGGGACACAATGTATGGGTACTAGACTGGCAGATTTGCAATTCTCCAGAAACAGTGCCTTTCATGGATTTTAAAAAATAGTCACTGCAGCCACAGATGAGTTAATTGAGAGATGCAGTTTCTGCAGTGTTTTCTGCTATTTTGGCACTTTCGGTGCTTCACAAATGTCGCCTGCAAACTATTCTAGCAAAATTTGTGCTCCAAAAGCCATATAGCGTTCCTTCCTTCTCAGCCCTGATGTGTGAGCCCTTAGGCCATTCTCACTTGCGAGAAATACGTGCAAGTCTCGCATGTTAAAACCAAGCTCTGGCGCCGGCACTCCAGAGCGGAGCGTGCGGCTGCATAGCAATACATGAAGCTGCACGCTCCGCTCTGGAGTGGCGGTGCCAGAGCTTGGTTTTAACATGCGAGACTCGCACGTATTTCTCACAAGTGAGAAGGAGCCCTAATAGTAATTTCTGATAACATATGGGACAGCACTGCATTTGGGAGAAATTACGCAAGAAATTGTGGGGTCTAGTTTCATCTGTTAACCCTTTTGTACCTGATAAATTTGAAGCAAATACAAAAATTACATTTTTACCACTAAAACATATTTACACATCTCAATGTTAAAATTATATGAGGCACTACACCCCTAGATGAATTGCTTGAGGGGTTTAGTTTCCAAAATGGGGTCACTTTTGGGGGGTTTCTGCTGTCAGGGGCTCTTCAAATACGACATAACATTCACAATTTATCCCATGCAAATAGCGCTTTTTCCTTTTCTAGCCCTGCCATGTGCCCCAGCAGAAGTTTTTAACCAAATTTGGGGTATAGTCACATTCAGGTCAAATTGCACAACAAATTATGGGGTCCGTTTTTTCCTATTATCTATTATGACAATTACAAATTTGGGCTAAAACAAATAAAAACAAAAAAATGAAAATTTTCAATATGATGACCTAATGATATCAAGTTCTGTGTAGTACCTGTAGGTTCAAAACATTCACTATACCCCTGGATAAAATCCTTGAGAAGTCTGCGATCTAAAATGGGGTGACTTGTGGGGCATTTCCACTTTATAGGCACATCAAGGGCTCTCCACACAAGATGTGGCATCCGCTCTTGATTCCAGCCGTTTTTGCTTTCAAAAAGTCAAACTGTGCTCCTTTGTTTCCAAGGCCTGCAGTGGGGTCAAATAGTAGTATTACCCCACATTTGTTGGATCTGCGTACTCAGTAGAAAATGTACAACAAATTCTGAAGTCCATTTTCTCCTATTACCCTTGTGAAAAATAAAAAAAAAATGTCTAAAACTGCATTTTTGTGGGTAAAATGTTACTTTTTTTCATAGCTGTATGTTATAAACTTCTGCGAAGCACCTGGGGGTTCCAGGGGCTTATGACCCACTAGATAAGTTCTGTAAGGGGTTAAGTTTCCAAAATGGTCACTTGGGGGGGATTTCCACTGTTTAGGCACCATCAGGGGCTCTTCAAACACGACATGCCATCTGCTCTTAATTCCAGCCATTTTTGTTAAAAAAAAAAAAAAAAAAAGTTAAACACTCCTCCTTCCCTTCCGAGCCCTGCCGTATGCCCAAACAGTGGTTTTCCCCCACATATGGAGTATCTGCTTACTCAGGAGAAATTGCACAACATACTTTAGGGTCCAGTTTCTCCTGTAACCTCCTGTGTAGCTAAATTTAAAATTTTTGTGAAAAATTAAATGTTCATTTTTTTTCCTTCCACATTTCTTCAGTTTCTAGGAAGCACCTTAAGGGTTAATAAACATCTTGAATGTGGTTTTGAGCACCTTTATGGGGTGTAGTTTTTAGAATGGTGCCACTTTTTGCCTACTTTCTGTCACATTAACCGCTCAAAGTCACTTTAAATGTGATGTGGTCCCTAAAAAAAAAGTTTTGTAAATTTTGCTGGAAAAAGTCGAAATCGCTGGTCAACTTTTCACCCTTCTAACTTCCTAGAAAAAAAAAGTTTCAAAATTTTTGTTCATGTAGACATGGGAAATGTTATTTATTAACTATTTTGTGTGATATAGGCCTCTGATTTAAGGCCTTAAGAATTAAAAGTTTGAAAGTTGCTGAATGTTTAAAATTTTCCCCCAATTTTTTTTTTTTTTTTTTTTTCATATCAAATTTTAAAACTGTCATGAAGTGTAAGGGCTTGTACACACGCTGCGGATTCCATTGCGGAATTTTCCGCAGCGGATTTAATAAATCCGCAGTGCATAACCGCTGCGGTTTTTAATGCGGATTTATCGCGGTTTTTATTGTGGTTTCCTCTGCTGGTTTTCACCTGCAGTTTTATATTGGAGCAGGTGTAAACCCGCAGCGGAATCCGTACAAAGAATTGACATGCTGCGGAATATAAACTGCTGCGTTTCTGCGCGTTTTTTTCCGCAGCATGTGCACTGCGGATTTTGTTTCCTATAGGTTTACATTGTACTGTAAACTCATGGGAAACCGCTGCGGACCCGCAGCTGCAGAAACGCTGCGGTTCCGCAGCAAAATCCGCAGCGTGTGCACATATCCTAATATGTCACTAAAAACAATCTCTGAATCGGTGGGATATGTTAAAGCGTTCCAGAGTTATAACCTCACTAAGTGACACAGAATTGTAAAATTTAGCTTGGTCATTGAAGAGTTAAAGGAAATGTCACCCCCTGGGACGTTTATCGCCTATTAATATGGGCATACAGGTGTTAAAAATGTTAAACTAGTCATATCTTAATGCCTCATATCTACGGTCTTGTTGGTGAAAAATCGTATTTTATTTCTTTATGCAAAGGATTTCTTCCAGGCTCTGGGGCGTGCAGTGCCTGGAAGAAAACTCTGCCTCCGGTCTTCATTTGCGTACCACCATAACGGAACAGTGCCTGTGATGTGTAATAGTGGCCCCAAAATCCCTTGCCTGCTCCCTGCAATAACGCAATTATCTGTACGTATTCTGCCCTTCTATGGGCATATGTTTGGTACATATGCATGAAACATACAGTATGACAAACAAGTAATATATTAGAGGAGTGGTAGACGCACAGTTGTATTGTTTCATTTTGCTTAAAAGTTTTTAGTTTCTCTACAGATAATCTGCTCTTTTCTCACCAGGACATGGCAAAAAAGCTGAAAAACCCTAAGCTACTTCTGAAGGCAATCTCTCAGGCTCAGTCAAATCCGATCTATAAAAATGCACTGAATCTTCTCCAGATGTCTTATGCTGAGACCTCCACCTTGTGACCTGTTTGAGGAGGGGACATCTGTTTCTTTTGGCTGCATTTCAAATATAGCCTGCTATAGAAAATATATTCAGATTGCACTGTCACTTTTTCTGTTTATATTAAAAAATATTTTTTCATTTTGTTGCTTTTTGAATTAAATTAATCGGGTCATACAACTGTTATGCCCCTACTCAGTATCCGGCTTCCGACAGCCCCACTCACAGTATTATGCTCCACACAGCTTCCATATACACTGACATTCTAAAAACAAAACTACTCCCCTGTCCCTGTTCCCCAACAGCTCCAGTCTGTTTTCAGACTGAGGCACCACACAGCAGGCTCACTCTTTTGTCACAAACTAAGGCCTGTCCCACACGTCCAGATAATTCCGGTACCGGAAAAATCGTTACCGGAGTTGTCCGTGTGCTCACGTGGCACATCAGTGTGGCACACATGCGGCAGCCGTGTGCCGACTGGGTACCACACGGACCGTGCAGGAGACAGCGCTAGAGATAAGCGCTGTCCCCTGCATCTGGTGCTGAAGCCGGAATTCATTCCTTCTTCCCAGCAGCGTTCGCTGGAGAGAAGGAATGAAAAATAATTGGTTTTTTTATTTTTTTTGTGTTTAAAATAAAGATCCTTGTCACCACCCCCCTCCAACCCCCTGTGCGCCCGCCCGCTGGAAATAAAATACTCACCCGGCTCCCTCGATGCTTCCTCTCAGCGTCGCAGCTTCTTCCTGTTTGAGCGGTCACGTGGTACCGCTCATTACAGTGATAAATATGCGGCTCCACCCCTATGGGAGGTGGAGCCACATATTCATCACTGTAATGAGCGGCACCACGTGACCGCTCATACAGGACAAGCTGCGGCGCTGAGAGGAAGCATCGAGGGAGCTAGGTGAGTATTTTATTTCCAGCGGGTGGGGGCACAGGGGGTTGGAGGGGGGTGGTGACAAGGATCTTTATTTTAAACACAAAAAAAATAAAAAAACAATGATTTTTCATTCCTTCTCTCCAGCGAACGCTGCTGGAGAGAATAAATGAATGGCGGCTTCAGCACCACAAGCTGGG
The DNA here is from genome assembly GCF_051348905.1 of Ranitomeya variabilis. Lineage (NCBI taxonomy): Eukaryota > Metazoa > Chordata > Amphibia > Anura > Dendrobatidae > Ranitomeya > Ranitomeya variabilis. Next base: position 406,074,262 of record NC_135235.1, on the reverse strand, counting down.
GCGACAGCGCTTACTGTAGCGCTGTCTCCTGCACGGCACACGGACAACATCCGTGTGCGGTACATGTTTTACACGGACCCATTGACTTTAATGGGTCCGTGTGATCCGTGCGCTCCCACGAACACTGACATGTCTCCGTGTTTTTCAAACGGACACACGGTCCGTGAAAACACACTGACGTGCAGAGACACATTGATTTTAATGTGTCTACGTGAGTCAGTGTCTCCGATACGTGAGAAAACGGTCACCACACGTACCGGAGCCACTGACGTGTGAAACTGGCCTAACTAGTACTTTTGTCCATAAAATGCCTGTTGATGGAGGAGCATGTGACCACACCTGTCCATCAGCTTCCTCCAGTTGATAGTGGCTTTCCTACACGAGGAGTTTTATTTTTGCAGAAGGCTGATGGACATGTCTGGTCACATGCTGCTCCACTCTCAAGAGACAATTGAAACAAGTAAAAAGAGGAAAAATGTTTTTAAAAATATAATAAAAAAAATTAAAATATGAAAGTTCAAATCACCCCCCTTTTGTCATATTTAAAATAAAACAATATCAAAAATACACATTTGGTATCACTGCATTCAGAAATGCCCCATTTATGAAAATATGAAAAGAATAGATCCAATCGGTTAACGGCATAACGAGAAAAAAATTAAAATGCCAGAATTACATTTTTGATCGCCGCAACATCGCAATAAAATACAATAACAGGCGATCAAAATATCGTATCCACCCCAAAATAGTATAAATAGTCCCAGAGCCCGAAAAATGGAAATGCTATGGGTCTTGGAAAATGGCACCATTTTTGTTTTTATGCAAACTTTGGATTTTTTTTCACCACGTAAATGAAAAAGAACCTATACATGTTTGGTATCTGTGATCTTGTAATGACCTGGAGAATCATAATGGCAGGTCAGTTTTAGTAGTTAGTGAACATATTTGTTTTTTGTTGTTTTTTTTTTTTTTACCAATTGTGGAATTTCACTTTTTTAGCAATTTCACCACACTTGGAAATTCTTGTTTTTCCAGTACATTATATGGTAAAATAATTGGTGTCATTCAAAAGTACAACTCATCTTGAAAATACAAGCCCTTACACGGCCATATTGATGGAAAAATAAAAAAGTTATGGCTCTGTGAAGGAGAGCAATAAAACAGAAAATAACCTAGGGATGAAAGGGTTGAAGAGCATCTTCAGCCCTCTAAGCTCTCCATAAGCCAAGTCAGTGACTTTGGAGCTCCAGCAGCTGCTGAGCTTATATATTACTAACCTGTTGAGGTTACAGTTCAGACATGTTCAGTATTTGGTCAGTATTTTACATCAGTATTTGTAAGCAAAAACCAGGAGTATGTGATAAATACAGAAGTGGTGACATGTTTCCATTAGGCTATGTGCACACGTTCAGGATTTTTTGCGTTTTGTTCGCTTTTTTTGGCGGTTTTCCGCTGCAAAAACGCTTAAAAACAGGTTACATTAATCATCACATCATTTTTAATGCATCCCGCAATTTTTGTGCCTATGCTGGAAAAAAACACAGCATGTTTATTAATTTTGCAGATTTTTCACGGTTTTGCCGCTATATTATTGCTTTGGGAAACTCCGGAAAAAACGTGAGAAAAACGCGAGCGGATTTCCTGCGCAGGGAGTCCGGTTTTGCTCAGGAAAATTCTGCAGACATTCCTGAACGTGTGCACATAGCCTTATACTTTTTCACTTTTTCCTCTTATTGTTCCTCTCCTTATTTTGAATTACAAATGCTGATGTAAAATACTGACCAAACACTGAACATGTAAATGTGGCCTACTGGGGACACAGCAGAAACACTACTGTAATACACCTTGCAGGGAAATATGTTATTTCAGAAAGTAGTAGTAGCAAGCCACTCATGTTTCCTCGTTATATGGTACTCACTTAAAGAACCTGTCACCCCCCCCCCGGCGTTTGTAACTAAAAGAGCCACCTTGTGCAGCAGTAATGCTGCATTCTGACAAGGTGGCTCTTTTAGTTCGGGTCCCTGGCACTGCTGAAAGAATCGCTATTGAAATTTGTCCCTCATACCATGAAATCGCCAGGGGGGCAGGTCTTTCCCCCCTAATCCAGACGCCTCACAGCCGTCAATCATGGCCTCTGAACGCCGGTCGCCGCCGCCTCTTCATTAGCGTCCCTGGCCCCTGCACAGTTTTTTTTTCGGGCATGCGCAGTTGCGCTGCCCTTCGAACTTACAGCGCCGGGGACGCTAATGAAAGAGGAGGTGGCGCCCAGTGCTCAGAGGCCATGATTGACGGCTGTGAGGTGTCTGGGGGGTGACAGGTTCCCTTTAATATAAGTGACTTATGCTTCCTCCCCCCCGGTCGGCAGCTGTGGTATGTGGCACTCATGAACTGGAGCAGCTCTGCATGGTCGGACACTGCAAATAACATCATAGGGGCACATTTATAAAATTATCGCCACACAGGAACATATTTTTTTTAACAAATCCAATTGTAGAACTTATTATTCCAATATCTACCTATTAAAATGCACTTTGTGGGTAAACCCCCTATAAAGTATTTTCAGTGATACCATAACTCCAGCTGCTGTGCATTACTCTATATTTATCAATAGGGTTGAGCGAAACGGATCGGTCATTTTCATAAGTCGCCGACTTTTGGCAAAGTCGGGTTTCATGAAACCTGACCCGATCCCAGCGTGGGATCGGCCATGCGGTACACGATCTTTGCGCCAAAGTCGCGTTTCCTATGACGCTTAGGTGCACGCAGAGTGTGGGCAGCGTGATGACATAGGTCCTGGTCCCCACCATCTTAGAGAAGGGCATGGCAGTGATTGGCTTGCTTTCTGCGGCGTCACAGGGGCTATAAAGGGGCGTTCCCGCCGACCGCCATCTTACTGCTGCTGATCTGAGCATAGGGAGAGGTTGCTGCCGCTTCGTCAGAAGCAGGGATAGCGTTAGGCAGGGTAAATTAACCCCCAAACCGCTTGTGCTGTAGCGATTTCCACTGTCCAACACCACCTTTTCTTTTTGGGACAGAGGAGGCTAGATTTCTGTGTAACAGCTCTGTAGGTTATAAGGCTCCCTGATAGCTGCGTTGCTGTGTGTACGCCACTGTGCAAACCAACTGCTTTTTTCAAAGCACAAATCCTGTTGCTCCTTCCTTTCTGCACAGCTATCTTGTTTGTTTGTCCACACTTTTGACTTTTGTGTGCAGCAGTCCTTTTTATTGCTGCCTGACATACTTTTCTGAGATAACTGTAGGGAGATAGTAATTGTAGTACAGTCCCTTTTTTCTTTTTTTTTTTTTTTTGTTATATCTCTTCAAGCCACTTTTTGCCACAGAAAATATACTCTAATACAGTGGCCCCGATTTATGATTCTCTATGGCCCAGCTCCTATCTGCCGTATATTACGCATCAGTAATATACGATCTTGTACGGCCATAGAAAATCGCAGCATGCTGCGTTTGTCACCGTATTGCGCAAAAAATCGCCAATGAAAGTCTATGGGGGCGAGAAAAATACAGATTCCACACGGACCAGCAGTGTGACTTGCGAGAAATACGCAGCGGTGTTAGTGAAAAGCCGGTAATTCCATTGCTGGCTTTTCATTTCTCCTTCCCAAACCCGACATGATATGAGACACGGTTTACATACAGTAAACCATCTCATATCCCTTTTTTTTTTTTTTTTTTTTTTTTTTTTGCATATTCCACACTACTAATGTTAGTAGTGTGTATGTGCAAAATTTGGGCTCTGTAGCTGCTAAAATAAAGGGTTAAATGGCGGAAAAAATTGACACGGGCTCCCGCGCAATTTTCTCCGCCAGAGTGGTAAAGCCAGTGAGTGAGGGCAGATATTAATAGCCAGGAGAGGGTCCATGGTTATTGGCCCCCCCTGGCTACAAACATCTGCCCCCAGCCACCCCAGAAAAGGCACATCTGGAAGATGCGCCTATTCTGGCACTTGGCCACTCTCTTCCCACTCCCGTGTAGCGGTGGGATATGGGGAAAAGTTCCCACGCTCGAGTTCATAAGGACATCTAGCAGGGGGCGCATCACCGCAACTCAAGGTAAGTACAGATCACCCTTCTTTCCTTTCAGTACCCGGGGTTTACAGGCACGATCGAGTGCATTAGTGCAGCTCCTGGCTGTAAAATGATTTAACCCCTTCAGATGGATTTACTTTGTGGGACGTGACAGATCATCTGAAGGTATGTATATTGTTGGTTTATTATTTTTCAGAGCGAGGGTCTTCAGGTGGATTGAGAGAGCAATAAAATATTAAAACAACCTGTGTGTTTATTTCATTAAAATACTTTTTAATAATGTGTGTGTTTTTTAACCCTTTCATACAATTGGATTAATAATGGATAGGTGTCACAATTGACGCCTCTCCATTATTAATCTGGCTTAATGTCACCTTACAATAGCAAGGTGACATTAACCCTTCATTACCCCATATCCCACCGCTACACGGGAGTGGGAAGAGAGTGGCCAAGTGCCAGAATAGGCGCATCTTCCAGATGTGCCTCTTCTGGGGTGGCTGGGGGCAGATGTTTGTAGCCAGGGGGGGCCAATAACCATGAACCCTCTCTAGGCTATTAATATCTGCCCTCACTCACTGACTTTACCACTCTGGCGGAGAAAATTGCGCGGGAACCCACGTCAATTTTTTTCCGCCATTTAACCCTTTATTTTAGCAGCTACAGCGCCCAAATTTTGCACATACACACTACTAACATTAGTAGTGTGGAATATGCAAAAAAAAAAAGGGGATATGAGATGGTTTACTGTATGTAAACCATGTCTCATATCCTGTCGGGTTTGGGAAGGAGAAATGAAAAGCCGGCAATTGAATTACCGGCTTTTCACATATATCGCGCTGAATTAAATATAAATACAGAATATATATATATATATATATATATATATATATATATATATATATATACAGTGGGGCAAAAAAGTATTTAGTCAGTCAGCAATAGTGCAAGTTCCACCACTTAAAAAGATGAGAGGCGTCTGTAATTTACATCATAGGTAGACCTCAACTATGGGAGACAAACTGAGAAAAAAAAATCCAGAAAATCACATTGTCTGTTTTTTTAACATTTAATTTGCATATTATGGTGGAAAATAAGTATTTGGTCAGAAACAAAATTTCATCTCAATACTTTGTAAAATATCCTTTGTTGGCAATGACAGAGGTCAAACGTTTTCTGTAAGTCTTCACAAGGTTGCCACACACTGTTGTTGGTATGTTGACCCATTCCTCCATGCAGATCTCCTCTAGAGCAGTGATGTTTTTGGCTTTTCGCTTGGCAACACGGATTTTCAACTCCCTCCAAAGGTTTTCTATAGGGTTGAGATCTGGAGACTGGCTAGGCCACTCCAGGACCTTGAAATGCTTCTTACGAAGCCACTCCTTCGTTGCCCTGGCAGTGTGCTTTGGATCATTGTCATGTTGAAAGACCCAGCCACGTTTCATCTTCAATGCCCTTGCTGATGGAAGGAGGTTTGCACTCAAAATCTCACGATACATGGCCCCATTCATTCTTTCATGTACCCGGATCAGTCGTCCTGGCCCCTTTGCAGAGAAACAGCCCCAAAGCATGATGTTTCCACCACCATGCTTTACAGTAGGTATGGTGTTGGATGGATGCAACTCAGTATTCGTTTTCCTCCAAACACGACAAGTTGTGTTTCTACCAAACAGTTCCAGTTTGGTTTCATCAGACCATAGGACATTTTCCCAAAACTCCTCTGGATCATCCAAATGCTCTCTAGCAAACTTCAGACGGGCCCGGACATGTACTGGCTTAAGCAGTGGGACACGTCTGGCACTGCAGGATCTGAGACCATGGTGGCGTAGTGTGTTACTTATGGTAGGCCTTGTTACATTGGTCCCAGCTCTCTGCAGTTCATTTACTAGGTCCCCCAGCGTGGTTCTGGGATTTTAGCTCATTGGGATTTAGCGTTCTTGTGATCATTCTGACCACACGGGGTGGGATTTTGCGTGGAGCCCCAGATCGAGGGAGATTATCAGTGGTCTTGTATGTCTTCCATTTTCTAATTATTGCTCCCACTGTTGATTTCTTCACTCCAAGCTGGTTGGCTATTGCAGATTCAGTCTTCCCAGCCTGGTGCAGGGCTACAATTTTGTTTCTGGTGTCCTTTGACAGCTCTTTGGTCTTCACCATAGTGGAGTTTGGAGTCAGACTGTTTGAGGGTGTGCACAGGTGTCTTTTTATACTGATAACAAGTTTAAACAGGTGCCATTACTACAGGTAATGAGGGGAGGAAAGAGGAGACTCTTAAAGAAGAAGTTACAGGTCTGTGAGAGCCAGAAATCTTGATTGTCTGTTTCTGACCAAATACTTATTTTCCACCATAATATGCAAATTAAATGTTAAAAAAACAGACAATGTGATTTCCTGGATTTTTTTTTCTCAGTTTGTCTCCCATAGTTGAGGTCTACCTGTGATGTAAATTACAGACGCCTCTCATCTTTTTAAGTGGTGGAACTTGCACTATTGCTGACTGACTAAATACTTTTTGGCCCCACTGTATGTCTCAATGACATATATACATATATATATATATATATACAGGGCCGGACTGGGACTAAAATTCAGCCCTGGCATTTGAACTTACACAGGCCCACTTGTCACATGGTGACTGTATAATATCTTTGTACACTTGTAGGCAGGGCCGGTTTTAGGCAAAGTGGGGCCCTAGGCAAAGTTTAAAATGGGTCCCCAAATGCTAACATATTGCACATCACACAGAAGCCTTTCTGTTGTATTTACGTGCGCTGAGTTCAGGCCGCTAAACGAGTTTGATCGACAATACTGAAGTTGTTCAACGCTTGTTTCCCGGCCTCTTTCCACCAGCTGAGGAATAATGATGAGACAGAACGATCACTAATAGATCACCATACAGTATCATGTTTTCAGCAGCACATCTACAGTTTACACTGGCAATGTGCTGCTGACAACAAGGCTTTTTGTTCCAGCAAAAACAATCCGAATATGCAGCATTTTACTTGTTTAGTAAAATACACCCCATAGTCCTCCATATATTATAATGTGCTCCATAGTCCTCCATATAGTATAATACACTCCCTATAGTCCTCCATATATTAAAATACACTGCTCAGTCCTCCACATAGTATAATACACTCCTCATAGTCCTCCATATAGCATAATACAATCCTCATAGTCCTCCATATAGCATAATACAATCCTCATAGTGCTCCATATAGTATAATGCACCGCCACAGTCATCCATGTAGTACAATTCACTTCCCATAGTATAATGCACCCCATAGTTCTTCATATAGTATAACGTATTCCCCATAGTCCTCGATACAGTATAATGCAGCCCACATATAGTATAATGCAGCCACCCCAGAGTATAATGCAGCCACCCCAGAGTATAATGCAGCCACCCCAGAGTATAATGCAGCCACCCCACAGAGTATAATGCAGCCACCCCAGAGTATGTAACCCCCATAGAATATAATACAGCCCACCTCCCCATAATATATAATGTAGCCCCCCATAGAATATAATGCAGCCCCCCATAGTATATAACGCAGCCTCCCCCATAGAATATAATATACCCCCACAATAGTATATAACACAGCCACATAGTACATAACATGGCCTCCCCCATAGAATATAATATACTCCCCATAGTATATAGCAAAGCCCGCATATTATATAGCACAAACCGCATAGTATACAGCACAGCCTGCATACTATAGCACAGCTCGCGTAGTAGATAACACAGCCCACACAGCAGTATTCAGCACAGACCACACAGTAGTATACAGCACAGACCACACAGTAGTATACAGCACAGCCCACGTAGAAGTATACAGCACAGTCCACACAGTAGTATACAGCACAGCCCACAGAGTAATATATACAGCACAGCCCACAAAGTAATATATACAGCACAGCCCACAAAGTAATATATACAGCACAGCCCACAGAGAACTATAAACAGCACAGCCCACAGAGAACTATATACAGCACAGCCCACAGAGAACTATATACAGCACAGCCCACAGAGAACTATATAAAGCACAGCCCAGAGTACTATATACAGCACAGCCCAGAGTACTATATAAAGCACAGCCCAGAGAGTACTATATACAGCACAGCCCAGAGAGTACTATATACAGCACAGCCCAGAGAGTACTATATACAGCACAGCCCACAGAGTACTATATACAGCACAGCCCACAGAGTACTATACACAGCACAGCCCACAGAGTACTATATACAGCACAGCCCACAGAGTACTATATACAGCACAGCCCACAGAGTACTATATACAGCACAGCCCACAGAGAACTATATACAGCCCACAGCAGTATACAGCACAGAGCACAGCCCACAGAGAACTATATACAGCCCACAGCAGTATACAGCACAGAGCACAGCCCACAGAGAACTATATATAGCACAGAGCACACAGTAGTATACAGCACAGAGCACAGCCCACAGAGAGCTATATACAGCCCACAGCAGTATACAGCACAGAGCACAGCCCACAGAGAACTATATATAGCACAGAGCACAGCCCACAGAGAGCTATATACAGCCCACAGCAGTATACAGCACAGAGCACAGCACACAGAGAACTATATATAGCACAGAGCACACAGTAGTATACAGCACAGAGCACAGCCCACAGAGAGCTATATACAGCCCACAGCAGTATACAGCACAGAGCACAGCCCACAGAGAACTATATACAGCCCACAGTAGTATACAGCACAGAGCACAGCCCACAGAGAGCTATATACAGCCCACAGTAGTATACAGCACAGAGCACAGCCCACAGAGAACTATATATAGTATATAGCAAAGCCCGCATATTATATAGCACAAACCGCATAGTATACAGCACAGCCTGCATACTATAGCACAGCTCGCGTAGTAGATAACACAGCCCACACAGCAGTATTCAGCACAGACCACACAGTAGTATACAGCACAGACCACACAGTAGTATACAGCACAGCCCACGTAGAAGTATACAGCACAGTCCACACAGTAGTATACAGCACAGCCCACAGAGTAATATATACAGCACAGCCCACAAAGTAATATATACAGCACAGCCCACAAAGTAATATATACAGCACAGCCCACAGAGAACTATAAACAGCACAGCCCACAGAGAACTATATACAGCACAGCCCACAGAGAACTATATACAGCACAGCCCACAGAGAACTATATAAAGCACAGCCCAGAGTACTATATACAGCACAGCCCAGAGTACTATATAAAGCACAGCCCAGAGAGTACTATATACAGCACAGCCCAGAGAGTACTATATACAGCACAGCCCAGAGAGTACTATATACAGCACAGCCCAGAGAGTACTATATACAGCACAGCCCACAGAGTACTATACACAGCACAGCCCACAGAGTACTATATACAGCACAGCCCACAGAGTACTATATACAGCACAGCCCACAGAGTACTATATACAGCACAGCCCACAGAGAACTATATACAGCACACAGTATTATACAGCACAGAGCACAGCCCACAGAGAACTATATACAGCCCACAGTAGTATACAGCACAGAGCACAGCCCACAGAGAACTATATACAGCACAGAGCACAGCCCACAGAGAACTATATACAGCCCACAGTAGCATACAGCACAGAGCACAGCCCACAGATAACTATATACAGCCCACAGTAGTATACAGCACAGAGCACAGCCCACAGAGAACTATATATAGTATATAGCAAAGCCCGCATATTATATAGCACAAACCGCATAGTATACAGCACAGCCTGCATACTATAGCACAGCTCGCGTAGTAGATAACACAGCCCACACAGCAGTATTCAGCACAGACCACACAGTAGTATACAGCACAGACCACACAGTAGTATACAGCACAGCCCACGTAGAAGTATACAGCACAGTCCACACAGTAGTATACAGCACAGCCCACAGAGTAATATATACAGCACAGCCCACAAAGTAATATATACAGCACAGCCCACAAAGTAATATATACAGCACAGCCCACAGAGAACTATAAACAGCACAGCCCACAGAGAACTATATACAGCACAGCCCACAGAGAACTATATACAGCACAGCCCACAGAGAACTATATAAAGCACAGCCCAGAGTACTATATACAGCACAGCCCAGAGTACTATATAAAGCACAGCCCAGAGAGTACTATATACAGCACAGCCCAGAGAGTACTATATACAGCACAGCCCAGAGAGTACTATATACAGCACAGCCCAGAGAGTACTATATACAGCACAGCCCACAGAGTACTATACACAGCACAGCCCACAGAGTACTATATACAGCACAGCCCACAGAGTACTATATACAGCACAGCCCACAGAGTACTATATACAGCACAGCCCACAGAGAACTATATACAGCACACAGTATTATACAGCACAGAGCACAGCCCACAGAGAACTATATACAGCCCACAGTAGTATACAGCACAGAGCACAGCCCACAGAGAACTATATACAGCACAGAGCACAGCCCACAGAGAACTATATACAGCCCACAGTAGCATACAGCACAGAGCACAGCCCACAGATAACTATATACAGCCCACAGTAGTATACAGCACAGAGCACAGCCCACAGAGAACTATATACAGCACAGAGCACAGCCCACAGAGAACTATATACAGCCCACAGTAGCATACAGCACAGAGCACAGCCCACAGATAACTATATACAGCCCACAGTAGTATACAGCACAGAGCACAGCCCACAGAGAACTATATACAGCACAGAGCACAGCCCACAGAGAACTATATACAGCCCACAGTAGCATACAGCACAGAGCACAGCCCACAGATAACTATATACAGCCCACAGTAGTATACAGCACAGAGCACAGCCCACAGAGAGCTATATACAGCCCACAGTAGTATACAGCACAGAGCACAGCCCACAGAGAACTATATACAGCCCACAGCAGTATACAGCACAGAGCACAGCCCACAGAGAACTATATACAGCCCACAGCAGTATACAGCACAGAGCACAGCCCACAGAGAACTATATATAGCACAGAGCACACAGTAGTATACAGCACAGAGCACAGCCCACAGAGAGCTATATACAGCCCACAGCAGTATACAGCACAGAGCACAGCCCACAGAGAACTATATATAGCACAGAGCACACAGTAGTATACAGCACAGAGCACAGCCCACAGAGAGCTATATACAGCCCACAGCAGTATACAGCACAGAGCACAGCACACAGAGAACTATATATAGCACAGAGCACACAGTAGTATACAGCACAGAGCACAGCCCACAGAGAGCTATATACAGCCCACAGCAGTATACAGCACAGAGCACAGCCCACAGAGAACTATATACAGCCCACAGTAGTATACAGCACAGAGCACAGCCCACAGAGAGCTATATACAGCCCACAGTAGTATACAGCACAGAGCACAGCCCACAGAGAACTATATACAGCCCACAGCAGTATACAGCACAGAGCACAGCCCACAGAGAACTATATACAGCCCACAGCAGTATACAGCACAGAGCACAGCCCACAGGGAACTATATATAGCACAGAGCACACAGTAGTATACAGCACAGAGCACAGCCCACAGAGAGCTATATACAGCCCACAGCAGTATACAGCACAGAGCACAGCCCACAGAGAGCTATATACAGCCCACAGCAGTATACAGCACAGAGCACAGCCCACAGAGAACTATATACAGCCCACAGTAGTATACAGCACAGAGCACAGCCCACAGAGAGCTATATACAGCCCACAGTAGTATACAGCACAGAGCACAGCCCACAGAGAACTATATACAGCCCACAGCAGTATACAGCACAGAGCACAGCCCACAGAGAACTATATACAGCCCACAGCAGTATACAGCACAGAGCACAGCCCACAGAGAACTATATATAGCACAGAGCACACAGTAGTATACAGCACAGAGCACAGCCCACAGAGAACTATATACAGCCCATAGCAGTATACAGCACAGAGCACAGCCCACAGAGAACTATATACAGCCCACAGTAGTATACAGCACAGAGCACAGCCCACAGAGAGCTATATACAGCCCACAGCAGTATACAGCACAGAGAACAGCCCACAGAGAACTATATACAGCCCACAGTAGTATACAGCACAGAGCACAGCCCACAGAGAACTATATACAGCCCACAGCAGTATACAGCACAGAGCACAGCCCACAGAGAACTATATACAGCCCACATCTCTTCTCTTCCTCCCCTCACCTCCTCCGAGAATGGCCCCACAGTCCAGAAAAAAAAAAAACTCTCCTCACCTCTCCTCGTGCCCAGCGTTGCTTCCTGGTTCCTGCTCCTGTCTCTGTCTCAGCAGCTGCAGTCTGCCCGGGACACAGCAGGTGCGCGATGATATGACATCATCGCGCACCCGCAGTGTCAGAGGCAGAGCGGGGAATGATGGGAGAGGAGCGTCTGTAGACGCTCTCTCCTCCATCATTGCATTCAACTGTACCGGCGTCTATACGCCGGTATAGTTGAATGCGACGGCGGGGGCGGCGGATTGAGCGGCCCACCACTGGCACCGGCCCTTCTGGCATTTGCCAGAAGTGCCCTATGGCCAGTCCGGCCCTGTATATATATATATATACTGTATATATGTTTTAACGAACATTTGAGCACATAAATCCATTAGATGTCGGTTTTGCAAGCCTGCGAGAAAATATCGCAGTACGGATGCCATACAGATTACATACGGAGGATGCCATGCACAAAATACGCTGACACACCCTGCCTACGGATGACATACGGATCACTATTTTGGGGACTTTTCTGCGTATTACGGCCGTAAAAAACGGACCGTATTTACATACGCTGAGTGTGAGGCCGGCCTAACAGTGGGCCTGATTTCTTCACAATTCTCCCAGAAAAAAAAGTAAAAGTGGCAGATTAAGATAGGCAAATCTGCATTAGTGCCAGTCCTGTGTGTGGCATCTTTTTTTGTTTTTTCTGCCACAGAAAACCTACTGTATAACAGTGGGCCAGATTAAATCACTTGTCTCACATATCCCCCCAAAAAATTAAAATAAAGGGAGAATAATCTTGCCAAACCTGTGCATCTGTGCGAGTGCTGTCTGTGGTATCTGTCATTCATTTTGTGCCACAGGAACTATACCGTGATATAGTGGGCCTGATTCAATCCCTTGTCTCCCATATCAAAAAAAAGAGGGACATTTCTATTGCCAGTGTGTGCATCTGCGTCAGTCCGGCTAGTGCCATATCTGCCAGCCTCTTTCTGCCAATCAAACTGTGTTGTGTAATACAGTGGGCCTGATTTTCCCCTGCATTCTCCCACACATAAAGAGGGACATTTCTATTGCCAGTGTTTTTATCTGCGTCACTCCTGTTAGTGCCATATCTGCCAGCCTCTTTCTGCCAATCAAACAGTGTAGTGTAATACAGTGGGCCTGATTTTTCCCTGCATTCTCCCACACAAAAAAGTTACATTTCTATTGCCAGTGTGTGCATCTGCGTCAGTCCTGTCAGTGTCATATCTGCCAGCCTCTTTCTGCCAATCAAACTGTCTAGTGTAATACAGTGGGCCTGATTTTTCCCTGCATTCTCCCATGCATAAAAAAGGGAGATTTACATTCACAACAAGTTCACGCACACCTTGTACCTGGTTTTACAGGACCACCTAACGGTTGTTAGTTTGGTAACATTTTTCCAAGAATGAGGAAGTCTGGTGGAAGAGGTCGTGGCCGTGGGCGTTCATTGCCAGCTGGTAATGATGGTAGTGGTGGTGGTCGTGGACCATCAGGTGGTCGTGGGAAAAGCAATATAGCCCTTAAGTCTGGAGTTGTTGAGCCAGCGTCATCGTCTGGCTACACAAGGCCTCGAAGGCTCCCTTTTCTGGGAGTAGGAAAACCGCTTTTGAAGCCGGAGCAGCAGGAACAAGTATTGGCTTTCATTGCTGACTCTGCCTCTAGCTCTTTCGCCTCCTCCTCGGAAAAAGCCAAATGTCAGAGCAGTGCGTCGTCAGTGGATGCTCCCGGTCAGGAACAAGTTGCTTCCTTGTGTCCTTCACCCAGAACAACAGTGAAGGATGCGTCAGGCGACACAACTAGTTACTCTATGGAGCTCTTTACACATACCGTGCCTGGGTTAGAAAGGGAAATTGTTAACAGGCCATGCCCATTACAAGATGAATCGGACATGGAGTGCACAGATGCACAGCCACAGCCAGATTATTATGCTGTTCCTTTGACTCAGATCAGAACATTGCCCTCGCAGTGTACTGATCCAGAATCTGACCCCGAAGAGACTATGGAGCCCCGTCACGAACGCTATAGCACCGGCTTACACGGTGACCCAGAGGAAGGTGCACAGGACATAGAAGAGAAGGTCATAGATGACCCAGTTGTTGACCCCGATTGGCAGCCATTGGGGGAACAGGGGGCAGGCGGCAGTAGCTCTGAAGCGGAGGAGGAGGAGCCGCAGCAGTCATCAACATCGCAACAGGTTCCATCTGGCAGGCCCGTATCTGGCCAAAAACGTGTGGCAAAACCAAAACCAGTTGTAGGACAGCGTGGCCGTCCGGTTAAAGTAGCTCAGTGTGCAATGCCTGAAAAGGTATCCGATAGTAGGCAGAGTGCAGTCTGGCATTTTTTTAACCAAGATCCCAATGATCAGTGCAAAGTCATCTGTAAGAAATGCTCAAGGACCTTCAGCAGAGGTCAGAATGTTAAAAATCTAAATACAAGTTGCATGCGTAGACATTTAACCACCATGCACTTGCAAGCCTGGACAAACTACCATACGTCCCTTAACGTTGTAGCACCCTCTCACAATGAAGCTAGTCAGCAACGCGACATCCCTTCCCTCACTGTAAGCCCACCGTTTACCACACCACCTGCAGGTAATGTGGCAGTTTCGTCACAAGGCCAAAGCAGTCAGGGAATCACCAGGTTCGTGGTAGCAAAAACTGTATGTAGGGCAACAGCAAGAATACGTCACCAACCCTCTCTGTCACCCATGTCCACCGGCACCCCCGCTAGTTCCACCCTATGGAGCTCTCAAGTCCAGCTCACTCTATATGAGACTCTCATTAGGAAAAGGAAGTACTCATCCTTGCATCCACGTACACAGGGTTTGAACGCCCACATTGCTAGACTAATCTCGTTAGAGATGATGCCCTACCGGTTAGTTGAAAGCGAAGCTTTCAAAGCCCTGATGGACTACGCTGTACCACGCTACAAGCTACCCACTTTTTTTTCCAGAAAAGCCATCCCAGCCCTCCACCAGCATGTAAAAGACCGCATTGGCCATGCGCTCAGGCAATCTGTCAGTAGAAAGGTGCACCTGACAACAGATGCATGGACCAGTAGGCATGGCCAGGGGCGTTACGTCTCCATCACGGCACACTGGGTTAATGTGGTGGATGCAGGGTCCACAGGGGACAGTAATATTGGGACAGTTCTGCCTAGCCCACAGTCTAGGAAACAGTTGGCTGTAGGCGTTCGTCACCCCTCCTCCTCCTCGTCCTCCAGCAGAAGCGAGAGCTCGTCCACAGACAGCAGTCGCACGACCACTCCATCCGCAGTTGCCACTGTAGCACATGAGGTGTCCAATTATGGAACAGCTAGTGGCAAGCGTCAGCAGGCTCTATTGGCAATGAAGTGTTTGGGCGACAACAGACACACCGCGGAAGTTCTGTCCGAGTTCTTGCAGCAAGAAACTCAGTCATGGCTGGGCACTGTACATCTTGAGGCAGGCAAGGTAGTGAGTGATAACGGAAGGAATTTTATGGCTGCCATAGCCCTTTCACAACTGAAACACATTCCTTGCCTGGCTCACACCTTAAACCTGGTGGTGCAGTGCTTCCTGAAAAGTTATCCGGGGTTACCCGACCTGCTGCTGAAAGTGCGCAGACTTTGCTCTCACATCCGCCGTTCGCCCGTACACTTCAGCCGTATGCAGAATCATCAGCGGTCTTTGAACCTTCCGCAGCATCGCCTAATCATCGACGTTGCAACAAGGTGGAACTCCACACTGCACATGCTTCATAGACTGTACGAACAGAGGCGTGCTGTTATGTATTTGTGGGAGGATACAAATACACGGGCAGGCAGTTGGATGGCAGACATGGAGTTGCCAGCTGTGCAGTGGTCGAAGCTCCAAGACCTGTGTCAAGTCCTTCAGTGTTTTGAGGAATGCACACGGCTGGTTAGTGCAGACAACGCCGTAATAAGCATGAGCATCCCCCTAATGCGTCTGCTGATGCAAAGTTTGACGCACATAAAGGAACAGGCGTCTGCAGCCGAGGACGAGGGAAGCCTTGATGACAGTCAGCCATTCTCTGCTCAGGGAAGTCTACAGGACGAGGTGGCGGGCGAAGAGGAGGACGAGGAGGATGATGGGGATGAGTATTTTTGGGATGAGGAAGCTTCTCAGGGGGCAATAGAAAGTGCTGGCGGTGCAAGGCTGGGTTCAGGTTTTTGAGGGAGACAAGTGACGTTGATTTGCCAGAAAGTGCTCCTCAACCCAGCATATGCACTGAGTTGACAACTGGAACATTGGCCCACATGGCGGATTATGCCTTTCGTATCCTCAAAAGGGACCCACGCATTATAAAAATGATGACCGATGACGATAACTGGTTGGCCTGCCTCCTTGATCCTCGCTATAAAGGCAAATTGCAAAATATCATGCCACATGAGAACCTCGAACAGATATTGGCAACCAAACAAGCTACTCTTGTAGACCGTTTGATTCAGGCATTCCCAGCACACAGCGCCGGTGATGGTTCTCACACGAGATGCAGGGGGCAACATGGCAGAGGTGTTAGAGGTGCACAAATCAGAAGTGGCGTAGGACAGAGGGGTTTTCTGACCAGGTTGTGGAGTGATTTCGCAATGACCGCAGACACGACAGGTACAGCAGCATCCATTCAAAGTGACAGGAGACAACATTTGTCCAGTATGGTTACTAACTATTTTTCCTCCATTACCGATGTTCTCCCTCAACCGTCATTCCCCTTTGATTACTGGGCATCTAAAATAGACACCTGGCCTGAATTGGCCGAATATGCATTGCAGGAGCTTGCTTGCCCAGCAGCTAGTGTGCTATCAGAAAGAGTATTCAGTGCTGCTGGTTCAATCCTGACCGAAAAAAGGACTCGTCTGGCTACCCAAAATGTTGATGATCTAACCTTCATTAAAATGAACCACTCATGGATTTCAAATTATTTTGCCCCACCTTTCCCGGCTGACACCTAGCTTTCATGTAAAAAGGTCTTGCTTTGGGAATGGTGTTACTGACTGTTCCAATCTCTTAATTTGCAGCTGCTGTTTGTCCAGCATACGACATGTTTACACCTCCCTAAATGGCCTAACTCCCCCCACGGGGCCGTGGTCTCGCCACTTGTCGCAAGCACCCGTCAGAGTGCCGTTTGTCTGAAGAGGTGGGTGTGCCCACTTTTGGTCTACGGCACTGGCACTGGGTCCCTCATAGTACAATGACGTGTCTCTGGCGGTGGCGCGCACCCAACGTCAGACACACCGTTGTAACATGAGGGGCCCTGGGCTTGTACCACCGGCCAGGAGAGAGTGTCCCCCCTAAGGTCAAACAGTGCTCTACCACTGGCAAAATTATCTGTCGCTGCTCCACCACTGTTTAGTCTATGCGCTGAAATCCTTCAATGCCTGGCACAGACAATAACAATTTGTTGACATGTATGATGCTAGTTAAAATAGTCAGGGGCCCTGTGCTACATATACACCAGTAAATACTTTGAGCCCAATTACAATGTCTGAAAGTCAGCATAGAAGCACACCCTTGTACCTAAGTATGCCACCCTTTTTTTTTGTTTGTTTGTTTTTTTGGGGGGATACATTAGCATCAATTTAGGTTTTGGGACTCGGTGTACTTACTGTGTCAGACACTCCTTCCAATTATCCTCCGCTGACCACACCAATGCTGCCTGTGTACCCCTGCCACCTAATGGAAGCTGCATAGAGCCTATTTTATTATTTTAGGCCTAGGAAGTCTGTCTGCGGTCCCTCCTTCAAATTGTCCTCCACTGACCACACCAATGCTGCCCATGTACCCCTGCCACCTAATGGAAGCTGCATAGAGCCTATTTTATTATTTTAGGCCTAGGAAGTCTGTCTGCGGTCCCTCCTTCCAATTGTCCTCCGCTGACCACACCAATGTGGAGCGCCCCCCACCGTCGCAGGGCCGTGGGGTACCTGGTACTGGGCCTCTCTGTCTCGGTTCTGGGATTGTCACGGTGGCTAGACTCGGTCCGTGACCCTGCTAAGGGGCGTCCAGTGAAAGTTGAGAGTGATGATGTGTGGTGCAGGGTGCGATGAATAACGAGGACACAGGGTTGCAGTCTCTTTACCTCTTTACTGAAGGCTTCGAGATACTCAATCCAGAGCACTGTTAACAGGGCTGGCTGAGACTGGCCGGTCCAAAGGCACATCCGGAGTTCCCTTAGCAGGTGGGAATCAGTGTCTACCTTCTAGCGCCTGTGTGTTGTAGTCCTTCCCTGCTGAGCACCCCGGGATAGTCCTCACAACTGTTGTGTCTGTCTCTGATGTTCGTTCTCTCCGTCCCGCAGATGATATGGTTAGGACGCACCCGTATGACGGGGTAGGCCTGGAGTTCTTCCGGGACCCTAGAGTCGCCCCTCTCCCACAGCTGCCTCCGTTGTCTGCTTAGGTGATTTAGGTGAGACAGCCCGCCTATAACTGACTGTCCTGCCGTGGTTTGAAGTAATGCTTAGAGTCTCTTACTTTCTCGGCGTTCCGGCCACCGACTTTGCGCCTCAGATGGATGTTGCCTCGATCTTACAGCACGACTCCTTCTGGTCCTATCACCTCTGCGCTGTATTCCCGTTTCTCACTCCTTCACAATACCCCTCGCTTCTTGTCCTTTCCTAGGAGACTGCCGCTGTAAGCACAGGCACGGCTCCGTAACGTTCTTTCCTGTTCACTAGGGCTCTGCCAGGATCCCACGTCTGACAGGTCCTCTCTCGAGCTCTTCCCAGCTCCTTTCTTCCTCACTTCCTGTCCAACCCCCCCCCAGTTTTACCCAAGTGTGAGGAGTGGTCTAATAGATAGAACCACCCCCTCTGGTGGCCGGAGTGTGAGGTGTAGTGTGTGTCTGCGATACCTGGTCAGGTGAACTCCTTTAGTGCAATCAGACGTACCATCACTCCCCTTAGTGGCGGAGCAACAGTACTGCAACGACCAGGACTCTGGGGCACTGAAAATGCTGCCTGTGTACCCCTGCCACCTAATGGAAGCTGCATAGAACCTATTTTATTATTTTAGGCCTAGGAAGTCTGTCTGCGGTCCCTCCTTCCAATTGTCCTCCGCTGACCACACCAATGCTACCTGAGTACCCCTGCCACCTAATGGAAGCTGTATAGAGCCTATTTTATTATTTTAGGCCTAGGAAGTCTGTCTGCGGTCCCTCCTTCCAATTGTCCTCCGCTGACCACACCAATGCTGCCTGTGTACCCGTGCCACCTAATGGAAGCTGCATAGAGCCTATTTTATTATTTTAGGCCTAGGAAGTCTGTCTGCGGTCCCTCCTTCCAATTGTCCTCCACTGACCACACCAATGCTGCCTGTGTACCCCTGCCACCTAATGGAAGCTGCATAGAGCCTGTTTTATTATTTTAGGCCTAGGAAGTCTGTCTGCGGTCCCTCCTTCGAATTGTCCTCCGCTGACCACACCAATGCTGCCTGTGTACCCCTGCCACCTAATGGAACCTGCATAGAGCCTATTTTATTATTTTAGGCCTAGGAAGTCTGTCTGCGGTCCCTCCTTCAAATTGTCCTCCACTGACCACACCAATGCTGCCTGTGTACCCCTGCCACCTAATGGAAGCTGCATAGAGCCTATTTTATTATTTTAGGCCTAGGAAGTCTGTCTGCGGTCCCTCCTTCCAATTGTCCTCCACTGACCACACCAATGCTGCCTGTGTACCCCTGTAACTAATTTAAAAATGCATAGAGCCAACTTTTTTTATTTAACACATACTACCTTTGTCTGTCTGCGGTGCCACTCAATCACGCTGTCCTCCACTGAAAAAGCTGAACTTCAACCTTCAGGCTCTCATTAAGTAGTTGTTTATATAAGACAGCAGTTGCCCTACTACTTTGGTTGGGGTCTAGTAACGGTGTCTGCCGCTCCTTGGTGTTCTACTCCAGGTTTCCTTGTCTGAGCTTCAACCTTCAGGCTCTCATTAAGTATTTTTGAATGTCACACTGCAGTTAGCCTACTAATTTGGTTGGGGCCTAGTAACGGTGTCTGCCGCTCCTTGGTGTTCTCCTCCAGGTTTCCTTGTCTGAGCTTCAACCTTCAGGCTCTCATTAAGTATTTTTTAATGTCACACTGCAGTTGCCCTACTACTTTGGTTGGGGCCTAGTAACGGTGTCTGCCGCTCCTTGGTGTTCTCCTCCAGGTTTCCTTGTCTGAGCTTCAACCTTCAGGCTCTCATTGAGTATTTTTTAATGTCACACTGCAGTTGCCCTACTACTTTGGTTGGGGCCTAGTAATGGTGTCTGCCGCTCCTTGGTGTTTTCCTCCTCCTTGGTGTTCTCCTCCAGGTTTCCTTGTCTGAGCTTCAACCTTCAGGCTCTCATTGAGTATTTTTTAATGTCACACTGCAGTTGCCCTACTACTTTGGTTGGGGCCTAGTAATGGTGTCTGCCGCTCCTTGGTGTTCTCCTCCTCCTTGGTGTTCTCCTCCAGGTTTCCTTGTCTGAGCTTCAACCTTCAGGCTCTCATTGAGTATTTTTTAATGTCACACTGCAGTTGCCCTACTACTTTGGTTGGGGCCTAGTAACGGTGTCTGCCGCTCCTTGGTGTTCTCCTCCTCCTTGGTGTTCTGTTGTGAATTCTGCTCTTGGGTTCCCTCCGGTGGTTGTTGGTGGTAGTGCAGTTGTCTTGGGGTTGTAATCCAGGGCAGGTGTTTCTGCTGATTTCAGCTCTATTAGGTATTTAGGTGTGCAGGATCCATTATTCCTGGCCAGTTGTCCATTGTACTTGGAGGGATTGCATCTCTCTCTGGCTCCTCATGCCCTGCTGCCAATTCAGCTAAGATAAGTGTCTGTTTTTTTGTCTCTGTGCACACTTGCAGTGTGCTTTGCAATTCAGTGCAATTCATTGTGTTTTTTTCCAGCTTAGACTTTGTTTGGATTTTTCAGTCATGCTGGATTCTCAGGAGATGCAGATATACTTTCTATGTCTTTAGTTAGATGTAGAATATTTGTATTATCTGCTGTGGATCTTTTTAGGATTTTAATACTGACTGCTTAGAATTCTGTCCTATCCTTTTCTATTTAGCTAGAAGTGCCTCTTTTGCTAAATCCTGTTTTTCTGCCTGCGTGTGTTTTTCCTCATACTCACAGTCAATATTTGTGGGGGGCTGCCTATCCTTTGGGGTTCTGCTCTGAGGCAAGATAGAATTCCCATTTCTATCTATAGGGGTATTTAGTCCTCCGGCTGTGTCGAGGTGTCTAGGACGTGTTAGGTACATCCCACGGCTACTTCTAGTTGCGGTGTTAGTTTAGGGTTTGCGGTCAGTACAGGTACCACCTACTCCTGAGAAAGTCTCTCATACGGCTCCAAGGTCACCGGATCATAACAGTGTTCTCCTCCAGGTTTCCTTGTCTGAGCTTCAACTTTCAGGCTCTCATTAAGTATTTTTGAATGTCACACTGCAGTTGGCCTACTACTTTGGTTGGGGCCTAGTAACGGTGTCTGCCGCTCCTTGGTGTTCTCCTCCACTGAACAAAGCAGTGCCGCCTGTTTACTCCTGTTACCAATTTTGAACTTCATTTGGCCCACTTTATTACTTGGGCCTACTAACTGTGTCAGCCTCTCATTACAGTTGTCCTCCACTGAACAAAGCAATGCCGCCTGGTTAGTCCTGTTACCAATTTTGAACTGCATTTAGCCTACTTTATTCTTTGGCCCTATATCTGTGTTTCCTCCTCATCCTGCCCATTTCCCAGCCACTGCTAGATGAGTCTGCTGGTACATTGACCCAGACCACTACAATCCCCTTGCACTCTACACAGCCAGAATCTGACCCTGCTGAAAGTAAGGTTCCCCTTCCCGCATGCTATACCACCTTAAACAGGGACAAAGAGGAAGGTGCAGATGAAAGTGCAGGTTCCTTCATCAGGTGGGGGGGCATACTCGTTGGCGACGTCACTGGCACAGGGCCCCTCAGAGTATGCAAAAGTGTCGCTGCCGGTGGGAGGCGCCCCCGCCGTGCAAACACACCGCTGTACTTTGAGGGGCCCTGTGCCAGTGCCAATGCCAACTAGTGGGCCACCCCTGCTTGCTCAGGATCACAGCACTTGCAAACTTGACATACTTACCTCTCACTGCTCCACCGCCGTGACATAGTCCACGTTTCCTGGGCCCACTAAAAACTTGAACCATCCCTACCCCCCACAACTTTAGCCAAATGACCCCCAATTTCCAATGCCTATCTATTATTATAAAGTAAACTAAGATTGACAAGCTTCAGTAACAAGAATGGATGTTTTTGCCATTAAAATGGGCACTGTAGGTGTTTTCCTGGCCTCCACTCACTGCCGACTATGCTTCCCCATTGACTTGCATTAGGTTTCATGTTTCGGTCAATCCCCGACTTTTCGCGATAATCGTCCGACTTCACTCGACTCGACTTTTGACAAAGTCGGGTTTCGCAAAACCCGACTCGACCCCAAAAAAGTAAAAGTCGCTCAACCCTAGTAACTACAATATCGGCAACAGGGAGTTGTTGGCAATCAAGTTGGCCTTTGAGGAATGGCGACACTTCTTGGAGGGGTCGGTTCATCAGGTTACTGTAATTACCGACCATAAGAATTTGCTTTATTTGGAGTCTGCCAAGCGTCTATCTCCCAGGCAGGCTCGCTGGGCATTGTTTTTCACGCGGTTCAACTTTGTTGTTACTTACAGACTTGGGTCTAAAAACACTAAGGCGGATGCTCTGTCCAGGTGTTTTCCGGGGGGAGAACCTCGGGAAGATCCGGTACCCATCCTCCAAAAGGGTGTTGTGGTTTTGGCTCTCACAACCGAGGTTGAGGCTGAGATTGCCGAGGCTCAGGAGGAGGTACCATCTGAGCTTCCCATCAACAAATCGTTTGTACCGCTTCATCTCCGCTTAAAGGTTTTGGCGGAGCATCATGATGCTGTCCTGGCTGGCCACCCAGGGGTCAGGGGTACTTTGGAGTTGGTGTCACGTCGGTTTTGGTGGCCCAAAATCTGACAGGACGTGGTCTCATACGTGTCAGCTTGCACCACGTGCGCTAGGGCTAAGACGCCCCGTTCCCATCCTGTTGGCACACTACTTCCTCTCGAGGTACCTAGCAAGCCATGGATGGAGATCTCCATGGATTTTATCACTGACTTGCCCTCCTCAGCTGGGAACACGGTCATTTTGGTGATTGTTGATCGGTTCTCAAAAATGTCGCACTTTGTGTCTTTGCCTTCATTGCCTAACGCTAAGACTCTGGCTCAGGTATTTGTGCAGGAGGTGGTCAGACTTCATGGGGTTCCGTCTGACATCGTTTCCGATAGAGGTACTCAGTTTGTGGCAAAGTTTTGGAAAGCGTTTTGCTCACATCTGGGGATCAAGTTGTCTCATTCTTCGGCGATTCATCCTCAGTCGAATGGTCAGACCAAGCGTATGAACCAAAATTTGGAGCAGTACTTACGCTGCTTTGTCTCTGATAACCAGGAGGAGTGGTCGACGTTCCTTCCTTTGGCTGAGTTTGCCAACAATAATCACCGCCAGGAGTCTTCTGGGGAGTCTCAGTTTTTTTGTGTTTACGGGCTACATCCTCAATTTTGTACTTTGAGTCAGGGGGGCTCTTCCGGCGTCCCGGAGGAAGACCAGTTAGGAGCACTACTGTCATCAGTCTGGAGGAGAGTTAAACAGCGCTTGTTGAGCGTGGGTACTAGGTACAAACGTGTGGCTGACAGTAGGCGTGTGCCAGGTCCGGACCTGAGTGTGGATGACTGGGTGTGGTTATCCACAAAAAACATAAGACTCAAAATACCATCCCTTAAATTGGGTCCTAGGTTTATTGGTCCATTTAAGGTCACTGCTGTCATTAACCCAGTAGCTTACTGATTGGAGCTTCCTACGGTGTATAAGATACACAACGTGTTCCACAGATCGTTGCTAAAAAAGATGGTGGGTCTTGTGGACGCGACACCGATGCCTCCTCCAGTCTTGGTGGATGGTAATTTGGAATTTGAAGTCTCCAAGGTGGTTGACTCTTGTGTGGTGTGCCGCACCTTACAGTACTTGGTACACTGGCGTGGTTATGGGCCGGAGGAGAGGTCTTGGGTACCAGCCTCGGACATTCATGCGGATCGGCTGGTCAGTATGTTTCACCACCGCCATCCGGACAAGCCGGGTCCTATAAGTCGTGAGGGCCCTGGGGTCCCTCGTAGAAGGCGGGGTACTGTCATGTCGGACACTGTTCATACTAGGGCGTTCGACAGACAGCGGTAATTCCGCTTTTGTCCTCTATGCGCTCAGTGGCGTCGGCTAGATTTTATCTAGCTGGTCTGGGGTTAATTTAGCTGGGGCTCGGATTGGAAGCTGGGTCACGCCCACTGCCTTTAAATTGTTCTTCTGAACATTGGGTGTCGCCGATTATAGCTTCTGTCTTGTGCTTGGTTATCTCGGTCTGGAGTGGTGGTCTAGGAGAAGGAGTATCGTATCTGGTGGTGTATATTTCCCTTTGTCATATTTTCCTCCTTCCTATATTTGTATTTGTTTTGCCCTGTGCACTTTTAGTGTATTCCTGTGTGACTGCGGCGTGGTGTATATTTTCCGTTATCCTTGTCTGTGCTAACTGTGGGTATTGGTTAGTGGTCTCTTCACTGGGTGGTGGGTGGTGGTTTCAGCAAGGGGTTGAAACAGGAGACAGGGTGAGGGTGGAGGCCCAGACATGCACACCATCAGTGTAAACTCTGGGAGAGGGTCAGTCAGGGTTTCCCAGAGTTGAGGGAAATCGCAGGGGCCCGGGTTACTAGCTTTTGCCTACCTAGGCTTCCCGTGACACACGGGCCTTGGCAGCGTTGTTCATAAATCACATATTTCGCCTACACGGTATGCCAGACAAGATTGTCAGTTACCGGGGTCCCCAGTTTGCGTCTTGGTTCTGGAGAGAGCTTTGTCGTCTTCTCAGCATTGAGTTAAATCTCTCCTCCGCATATCATCCCGAGACGAATGGATTGGTAGAGAGGGCCAGTCAGACCTTGGTCACATATCTGCGACATTTTGTCTCAGCCATGCAGGATGACTGGGCATCCTTGCTACCATGGGCAGAGTTTGCGCTGAACAATGCGGTTGCCGACTCCACCGGACAAACCCCATTCCTCCTCAACTATGGTCAGCATCCGCGGGTACCTGTGCCTATGCCGTGTCTTCTGCCGACTCCAGGGTGGCAGACTGGGCTGTGGAAGCACGGGATATTTGGGACCGCACTCAGGAGGCCATTCAGGCCTCCAAGGAGAGAATGAGGTCCTCCGCCGATGCACATCGGCGCCCCGCTCCGACTTTTGCTCCCGGCGACTTAGTGTGGCTTTCCGCCCGTAACATCAGGCTGCGAGTTGAGTCCACTAAGTTTGCACCTCGCTACAAGGTCCTCAAACAGGTTAACCCTGTGGTCTACCGTTTAGCCCTTCCGCCACGCCTGGGTATCACTGACACCTTTCATGTGTCCCTCTTGAACCTGTATACATGTCCCGGTTTTCTGTCATCTGCCGGGACATCGGGTTCATCTACGGACGATTACGAGGTGAACGCTATTTTGGGGTGCAAGGTGGTTCGTTGTAAAAAATTTAATTTGGTGGACTGGAAGGGTTACGGTCCTGAGGATAGGTCCTGGGAGCCTGCTGAGCGCATTCGGGCTCCGCAGCTCATTGCTGCCTTCGAGCGTAGTGAGGTCCAAGGAGGGGGGGCCCTAGGAGGGGTAATGTTAGGGGTCGAGTTCCCGTCTCTGCACAGAGGGAATCTCGGGCCATCTCCGCTGCGGTCTCCCATTCTTCTGCCGCAGTGGAGTCTGCTCAGCGGAGACGTCGGTCCCAGCGTCTCACTCAGTCTGACTCTGTACAGAGAGTTGCTGCTGCTTTTCCTGCTTCTGCCATTGAAGTCAGTGCTGGGCAGCAGCGAACAGACGCTTCTGGGACTAAGTCCTGCTTTTCTCGTTCTGAGCATACTGAGCGTAAGATCTCTCAGTGGAGATCGAGGGTCACATGATCAGACACTGCAGCTAAGGTCCTGTAGGTGCTCACGCTCTGTGGCAGCCTCCCATTGGTCCTTCTTGGAAGGTCCTGTACGTGCTGCAACTATTTACTATACTATGCGCTAGTATTGCTTTTATTTATGTACTTTGCGCCAGTGTGCTCTTGTATGTGTGAAATAAGCCCCTAGAATGCTGGCACCTCCGGCGAGGAGTTTGTATGCTTGTGTGTTCAGGGACCTGGCCGAAATAAGCCCCTAGAATGCTGGCACCTCCGGCAAGGAGTTTCGTGTGCATGCAAGACCACTGACTGTTCTTGTTTAGACAGTTAGCCTGTGCCTCTGTGGAGTCTAACAGGGCGCAGTGCTTTGAGTTCACAGCTGCTCTGTGAAGTAACTGAGTTAGCTAACACCCCCATATAGTTCCGCTATTTGCTAGCAGCAGGTTCTCCTGCATGGTGGACCCCGGGCTGCGAACGCATCTATTCTAATAAAATATATACATTCATTAGGTGCGTTCCGCTAGCCCTAACACAGATGTCCTGAGTTGGGTAATCTGGAGGGCTTTACATAACTCTCTCATTACCTTGGACATAAACAGTGTTCCTTGGTCTGTCAGAATCTCCCTGGGCAGGCCCGTTTGGGAGATAATATGAACTAGCTCTCAGGCTATACTCCTGGCTGAGGAGTTCCTCAGTGGTACCTACTCCAGGTACCATGCTGCATAGTCCATGATCACCAAGATGTATTGGTGGCCTCTGGCAAACTTAACTAGGGGTCCTACCAGGTCCATAGCAATCCGGTCAAAGGGGACCTCTATAATGGTTATCGGAACTTGGGGCTGCGGAAGTGGGATACGGGAGCAGTTAGCTGACAGGTAGGGCAGGACTGGCAGAAATTAACAATGTCCTTGTGACACCCAGGCCAGTAGGACCTCTGAAGGACTCGCTTTTGGGTTTTATCTATTCCTAGATCCCCCCCCCCCCAGGACATGAGACTGGTCCAAATCTACCCTACATCAATAGGGTCCTGGGACTAACTGCTGCTCTAATACTTCTCACTGTTTAGTGACTCAATAGAGCTACTCCTCATTAACTACGAAGTACAGGAACTTGGTGTCAGCAAGTTCTTGGGCAACCCCATTTATCACCAACATATTTTCAAATGCCCCTTTTAGGGTAAGATCCCGCATTTGAACAGTCCCAAAAATTTACCCCAGAAACCCCCAGTTCAAGAATCTCGGCCTCACTGGTCACCGTCTCATCCTTGTCACCAGCCAGGACACACAAGGGGAACTCATCCACCTCCAACTGCAATGGAGTTTCATCAGGGTTAAGCTGGCTCCTGTCTGCATCACTTGGTATCCTCGCCTTTCCTCACAAGTCCCATAAAAGGCTGAAGTCCTGCCTGATTATCACGGGGTATAGCAAGTCTTTGGCTACTGTGACCTCATGGGACTCAGTGCCCTGGCTCTTTTTCTGGTGATGGGGTAGTCCTTGACATCCCCATGGATACAGTGGACACACACGTGTTTCCCTGGGATCTACTGGTGGGGGAGTGTGTTCTTTATCAGGGTCACCAAACTCCCAGAGTCCAAGAGTCCTGACACCAGCACCCCATTTATTGTCACCGGACATGCCTGTGGTACCTCAGTGCTCTGATAGTCCAAACTGCAGGCAGAAGAGGCATAATATGAGCAGTGCCTCCCTAGGCTGCAGTCTATCTCCTTGGAGGACAAAGGAAAATGAGCAGCTATATGTTCCGGATCGCGACATCTCCAGCAGATCAAGTCTTTACTAGTGTTGAGCATTCCGATACCGCAAGTATCGGGTATCGGCCGATACTTGCGGTATCGGAATTCCGATACCGAGATCCGATACTTTTGTGGTATTGGGAATCGGAATCGGAAGTTTCCAGTGTATGGTTCCCAGGGACTGAAGGAGAGGAAACTCTCCTTCAGGCCCTGGGATCCATATGAATGTGTAAAATAAAGAATTAAAATAAAAAATATTGATATACTCACCTGTCCGGAGGCCCCTGGACATCACCGCTGGTAACCGGCAGCCTTCTTTGTTTAAAATGAGCGCGTTCAGCACCTTCCATGACGTCACGGCTTCTGATTAGTCGCGTGCCGCTCATGTGACCGCCACGCGACCAATCACAAGCCGCGACGTCATCCCTCAGGTCCTAAATTCCCTTCTAGGAATTTAGGACCTGAGGGATGACGTCACGGCTTGTGATTGGTCGCGTGAGCGGTCACATGGGCGGCCGCGACCAATCACAAGCCGTGACGTCATTTAAGGCCCTGAACGCGCTCATTCTTAAGAAGGAAGGCTGCCGGAAAGAAGCAGGGCGCGTCCGAGGGTGAGTATATACCTAATAGGAATATACTCACCCTCTGCTTCTTTCCGGCAGCCTTCCTTCCTAAGAATGAGCGCGTTCAGGGCCTTAGATGACGTCACGGCTTGTGATTGGTCGCGGCCGCCCATGTGACCGCCACGCGACCAATCACAAGCCGTAACGTAATTCTCAGGTCCTAAATTCCTAGAATTAGGAATTTAGGACCTGAGAATTACGTCACGGCTTGTGATTGGTCGCGTGGCGGTCACATGGGCGGCCGCGACCAATCAGAAGCCGTGACGTCATGGAAGGCCCTGAACGCGCTCATTTTAAGCAAAGAAGGCTGCCGGTTACCAGCAGTAAGGTCCAGGCTGCGTCGGAGAGGTGAGTATATCAATATTTTTTATTTTAATTCTTTATTTTACACATTAATATGGATCCCAGGGCCTGAAGGAGAGTTTCCTCTCCTTCAGACCCTGGGAACCATCAGGGATACCTTCCGATACTTGAGTCCCATTGACTTGTATTGGTATTGGGTATCGGTATCGGATCAGATCCGATACTTTGCCGGTATCGGCCGATACTTTCCGATACCGATACTTTCAAGTATCGGACGGTATCGCTCAACACTAGTCTTTACCAATGGCCCTTAACAACCCCTCAGCGATCCCATCCGATTGGGATCTATGACTCCACTTAGTGGTAGCTCTACTTCCCCTCTTTTGGAACTTGGGCTGCCGCTGGGTACCCCATTATGGAGATGCACCACCCCCTGGCTTTCTTAGGGACCTCTTGACCATCTGGTACCGTTCCACTAGGCTCGCCAGTTCATCCGCATTATGGGGTTCTCATTGGGCAACCCAGGTCTGCACCATCCTAGTAAGGGAGTCAACCAATCTGTCTATGACAACCCGCACGACCATCTGGGCTGAAGTTGAGGATTCCAGCTGCGATGATTTTTGCACAAAAATTGTAAATCAATCATTTAGGCTCAAGGTGGTTTGTCATCATAATACGCCCAGTGTTGAACCCTTTGTGAAGTGAACAACATAGTCATTCTTGCGCCTGCCAAAATTTCAGTTTTTAATTTGACATACTATTGTGCATCTTGTAACTACAAATCATTATAAGCCTTTTGGGGCTCTCCAGTTAGATAGCAGGCCAGCACCTCCACCCACTGCTCTGGCGGTAGTTTCTCATGCTCTGCTATCCTTTCAAAAAAAGTAAAAATGGTTTGAAATCATCACCCCGAGTCATTTTTTGCATGGCTCATCACCTGGACATTTGGGAGGGGCTGCCAGCTTTTCACAAACTGCCTTTGCGAGCAAGTTAATCTGCTGCTGGATCTGCTGTTGCATCTGTTGTATAAGCAGCTTACTTATCTTCTGTTGCACCATCTGTTGCTGCTGTAACTGCTGATGATGCTGTTGCTGCTGCTGCTGTACCAGATGTTTGAGCAGGTCCTCCATTTTGGCTGACATCGTATGCTGGCTTGTGGCCTCCTTCACCTAGAACATGCAGTACCTCTTGTAGCCATCACACATGTTCCCTGGGAGCGCTGCCGCATACTCCACCATCTGTGGTAGATCGGCCCACTCAGCTGTACACGGAGGTAGACCTGGAACACTGTCTCTTTAAGAACCTACTTTGGTTTATTATATGTGGCATAAATTAAGGTGAAGTAAAACAAACCCAGCCCTCTGGGCAAAACAGGAAAACAAAACAAAATGGTAGCACAAAGCACAGTCATTCTGATAGCGGGGTTCCTCCCGCTCACAGTTAGCTGAATACATGGTTCAGGTTAGTTCCAGCACAACCACTTCTCTCCAGACACTGATCACCCTCTGCCTCTGGAAGCCAGCTTTTTAAGCCCCAGACCAAACCCTGGGTTTGAGACAAGGTGGAGAACCTCCCACCCGCATTATAGTTGTCCATAGTGATGCCCCTGGTGGCAAAACGTGCGTCAAGATGAGGGAATGCCTGGGTATTCATCACTTGGCAGTATCATTCAGGTAATGATTATTACTATTTACTTTCTCTTATGTTTGACTTAAATAAAATTAAGTTTAGCGCCCATTGCCGCATTTATCTGCTAATAAGTCAGTACATAGTGAAGATGACCTGTTGCTGTTATTACTTTTACCTGGTCTGCCTCAAGAGTGATAATTTGGGCACTGAGAAATGTTTATAAGGAAGGGAATGACCATACTATTGCATACTTTTGGGATATACGGATATATAACATATTGTTTACTGCCCCTTATTGTTGCCCACTGTTGGCATTGAGATTTTGTAAGGAAGAGCGTTATCATACTACTACTATATATTTTTTATTATTTATTTCTGTTCCTATGATATCCTTCCAAAACACTCGCCTTTTATATATTATACATTACGACTACTGGATAAACGACTACCTGACAGACAGACCACAGTTTGTAAGGATGGGGTAGGTGGTATCTAGCAGTGTATGGAGCAGTATGGGAGCCCCTCAGGGGACAGTGCTGTCACCCTTCCTCTTCACATTGTATATGCAGCACCCCAGGTAACCAGCTGCTGCAGTAATGTTGCTTTTCCTTCGGGGAGGGTAATGTCATGCTCAGATGCAATGGAGTTCTCTTCACCAGGTAAGGCACACACATGCAACACATTCTGAATCCAGGCCAGGAGGGGGAGCTCAGGACCCGGATTCAGGGGAGCTTTTTTATGTATCCTGACCTGGAGGAGGAGCTAGTTAGTTGGTCCAGGTGAGACCAAGCAAGTTAGTTGTTCAGAGACACTGAAGTAGAAGGAAGTCTGGAACTGAGTGCAGTCAGAGAGGTCTAGCAGCCACGAGGGAGCTGCAGCCTCTGGAAGGACAGATAACCTGGAAGGGTTGAATGTGGAGTAGCCAGAAGGGAAGGGGCGTAGGAGAGGAACAGAGCTCAGAGGGGAACTGTGGCAGGGCACCCTCAGAGCTGAAGCGCAGTAACCGGGAACCAGGAGCCCGAGTGTTGTGAATTCTGCTCTTGGGCTCCCTCCAGTGGTTATAAGTGGTAGCGCTGCTGTCTTTGGATCGCTGCATTCATCAGGTGTTTCCACTTATTGCATTTCTGACTGGGCTATTTAGTCTTGCTTGACCCTTTAGTCAGTGCCAGTTGTCCATTGTTCCTGGAGGATTCACATCCCTGCCTGGTCTCTCCTGCTTTGCTGTTCATTTCAACAAAGATAAGTCCTGGCTTTGTTTTTTGCAGTCCACATGCTGTGGGCCTTATTGTTCAGTTCTTTTCCATGTTTTGTCTTGTCCAGCTTGGTCTGTATAAGGATTTGTTCAGTCAAGCTGGTATCTCTGGAGATGCAGATATACCCTCCATATCTTTAGTTAGATGTGGAGATTTTGTATTGTCTGTGGTGTCTAGTGTTTTAATACTGACCGTATAGTACTCTGTCCTATCCTTTCTATTTAGCTAGAGCGGCCACCTTTGCTAAATCCTGATTTCAGTCTGCGTATGTTATTTCCCTCTCCTCTCACAGTCAATATTTGTGGGGGGCTGTCTATCCTTTGGGGATTTTCTCTGAGGCAAGATAGTTTTCCCTTTTCTATCTCTAGAGGTATTTAGTCCTCCGGCTGTGTCGAGATGTCTAGGGAGTGTTAGGTACATTCCACGGCTACTTCTACTTGCGGTGTTAAGTTCAGGGTCTGCGGTCAGTACAGATCCCACCTTCTCCAGAGTACGTCTTATGCTGCTCCTAGGCCACCAGATCATAACAGTACAACTGGCCAACAATGAGTTAATCGCATCTCAGAAGAAGGGAAGGAAAGTGCTGAGCCATTTTTTTTTCTGTAGTCTGTTGTGTCTTTTCTTCCCTCTTTACCTCTGGGTGGCTCAGGAGTTTGGTGCTGGCATGGATGTTCAGGGATTGGCTTCTCGTGTGGATCAACTTGCTGCTAGAGTACAGGGTATTTCCGATTATATCGTTCAGACTCCGGTTTTAGAGCCTAGAATTCCAACTCCTGATTTGTTTTTTGGGGACAGGTCCAAATTTTTGAGCTTTAAAAATAACTGTAAACTGTTTTTTGCTCTGAAACCCCGTTCCTCTGGTGATCCCATTCAGCAGGTTAAAATAGTCATCTCTCTGCTGCGTGGTGACCTGTTATGGTCTGGTGATTTAGGAGCGACATGCGACTAGCTCTGAGCAGGTGGTAACTATACAGACCGCAGTTCCTGATCTTAACACAAACACTAGCAGTAGCCGTGGGATGTTCCTGTCACTCCCTGGACACCTCGTCACAGCCGGAGAACTAGCTACCCCTAAAGGTAGAAACAGGAAAGCTATCTTGCCTCAGAGAAAATCCCCAAAGGATAGGACAGCACCCCACAAATAATGACTGTGAGAGGAGAAGGAAATGACATACGTAGTATGAAACAAGATTTAGCAAAGGAGGCCACTACTAGCTAGATAAGTAGTACAGAATAGAACACTGCGGTCAGTAATAAAAACTAGAAAAAGTCCACCGCAGAGAAATGCAAAAATCTCCACACCTGACTAAAGGTGTGGAGGGCAAAATCTGCTGCCCAGAGCTTCCAGCTTAGCTGAATAGATCCATACTGATAAGCTGGACAAATGAGCAAAACATAGAAAGTGCTGAACAATAAAGTCCACAACAAGTGAACTACAAAAGGACAAGCAAGGACTTAGCTTTGCTGAACTGGTCAGAGTGTCAGGGAAATCCAAAGAGCCGTGACTCCAAGCAGGGACAATTGACAACTGGCATTGATTGAGGGATAAGGCCAGACTAAAATAGCCGAGCCAGAAAGATGATCAGTGGAAACAGCTGCAGATGCTAAATCCCAAGAAGCAGCCATACCACTCAAACCCACAGGAGGGAGCCCAAGAGCAGAATTCACAAAAATGCTACTTACAACCACCGGAGGGAGCCCAAGAGCGGAATTCACAACAGTGACCCTCAGGATTGGGCGTTTTCCCTGGAATCTGGGAATCCGGCCTTGTTTAATGTAGACACCTTTTTCCAGGCGCTAGGATTATTGTATGATGAACCTAATTCAGTGGATCATGCTGAGAAGACCTTGTTGGCCCTGTGTCAGGGTCAAGAAGCGGCAGAATTATATTGCCAGAAATTTAGAAAATGGTCTGTGCTGACTAAATGGAATGAGGATGCCTTGGCGGCAATTTTCAGAAAGGGTTGCTGTTGCTTTACCCTTTCCTGCAAAAACAATTTTGTACCGTTTGATAAATAGGAATGATGAGAAAACAGAGTTGACTCTATGATTGCACGGACACAATGTTAAGTCTCTGTTGTCGAGTGTCCCAGGACCCAGGGCTCCTTCCCTATCCCTAACGCTAGCTCACCCTGTTCCCCGGATTACTTCAGATGGTGAAGACGCCGGGACAAGGTACCTTGCTTTAGCTCCAGAATCTGCCCTCAGTCTGCATCGATCCTCCACCCAGGGAAGAGGGGAGTAGTAGTGTACGGTAATACGCCAACCAGACTCACAAGGTCGTGCGAACAGGGATAACAAAAAATACCAAACATACAAATATACTCACTCAGACAACATAGGAATGCATCATGCATCATGGGTTAAACCAAAGTAAGAGAAGAAAGTGAATTATCACACACTGAAAACCTAGCAACAGTCACAGATAAATCCACCAAATGCCTTCTCCAACCACCAACAACCTGAAGCCATGAAGTTTTTGCTTCCAGGAGCTCTCAACTGAGGAGATTAACCCCTGCACTGCTGAAAGAAACTTACACTGTTTAATATGAAGGTGAAGTGCTTCAATTCAGTTCAGAAGTCGGAGAAATCAGATGCTGTAGTCTTCTGGCACCTCTCTGTTGCGGTAAACCCGTGACACACATAGTCTGTAAAAACACATGGATATATGAATAACACCATAGCACCATAAATTATAGTGGGTACATGTTATATCTGTGAAAAAAACAGATAGAACACGTACATGCAACATGGATGTCTGTATGAGCATGTATGTGCACATGACATCTTTTTCATTTGCAGTGTGCTCTGAATCTCACCGGAAAAAGTGCCCTAAAAGTATAGAAAACACTGAATATGCATTTCAATTTAAAATTACTTGCTATTCATATGTTTAGACTTTTGATCATCTTTTAACAGTTTCGGATTTCCAAAGATGCATAGTGGCTTGAACAAGTGACCTTACCATTCTTCAGGCATCTTGTGGTTTGAAGACACCAGAAACTAAATAGATAAGTCTATGAGAAGCCCAAAAAGACTGTCAGAAGACTCCTGACGTCTTTTGTAGTGTTTTAAAATGTAGAGTTTTGTAAGAAAACAGGCACAGGATCATACACATAGATGAGACTAGTCCAGCACTTTCCTCTTGCACTGCTTCAAGTGATTAACAAGAATTTCACTATGTACACATGAGGAGACATTTCAATCAATTAGGGCAGGGCGGGGAGAAGCTGCCAGAGTGCGGCAAAAAAACTAGTTTTGTCTATCTCTTTGGTTCCCAATAGGAATCCCTCTAATCCCTTCCCAACATGTGCCAAATATATTTATTAGAAGTAATAGGTGCATTTGCAAACCGGGATCCACACACATGAAACTCCTCGCCGGAGGTGCCAGCATTCTAGGGGCTTATTTCAGCCGGGTCCCTGACTGCACACACACGACCACACTGGCGCTGAGCACATACATAATTTACACTAGCGCATGGCCGTGCGCACCTGCGAACGTTTTATAGTTGCAGCTCTACAGGACCTTCCTGGAGGACCAATGGGAGCTGCTACAGGGCCTGAGCGCTTGACCCTCGACCTCCAATGAGAGGTCCTCCCGTGGGCATGCTCAGTGTGTGCAAAGCAGGACTTAGTCCCAGAAAAGCTTGCTTGCTGCAGACCAGTAAAGGGTACAATAGCAGGGCCTGAAAAGGCAGCAGTAACCCTTTGCACAATACCAGACTGAGTGAGACACTGGGACCGATGTCTCCGCTGAGCAGGCTCCTCTGCGGCTGATGCAGAATGGGAGACCGCAGCGGACATGGTTCAAGATTCCCCCTGTGCAGCGACGGGAACTCGACTCCTAACAGTATCTTCCTTGGTATTCACTGGAGCCTCTGATGGTGAGATCAGACTTGTGTGGCAGGAAGCTACCAGGTGTAACTCCAGGGTGGTGTCTGGCTGCTGATCCCATCAGAGAATGGAACATAGACAGGCAAGCAGACGGGTACAACAGACATTGGCAGGCAGGTGGGCACGGCTGGCTCTCTGGTAGGCAGGCAGGTACGGCTGACTCTCTGGCAGGACAGGTGGACAAGGCTGGTATACTGGAAGAACCGGTAGGGACTGGTCTGCAGGCAGGTATGTAAAACAGGTAAGAACCGGTTCATACAGGAGGACTTAAGACTGCAAAACTGCAAGAGTGGATGCAGAGTGAAAGCAGAGACGCAGGAGGTGGAGCCAGGAGGAGGAGGAGCCAAGTGCAGAAATGCAGGAGGCGGAGCCAAGAGCAAGAGACGTAGAGCTGAGCAGAGTGAGTGCAGAGTGAGTGCAGAGCAGAGCTGAGAGCAGAACAAAGCAAGACACAGAGTACGCACAGCAAGGAATGGAAACAAAGGCAGGATACAAACGGACAAGGCACAGAGACATGGACACAAGCCAGGGTATGACGCCCCTCTGGGTAGCGGACATAGGCCAGGATACAAAGCCCCACTGGATGGCGGACACAGACCAGGGTACAACCCCCCCCCCCCCCCCCGGGTGGTGGACACAATATTAAAAGAGATAGGGCCTTGCACCTCAGCAGCTACGGACTGACTGAGGGAGTAAGTTGCACAGGCCCCCACCAATGGGTGGGGATGTCTTAAATACAGGAAGCCTCATGGCGATTGGCCGGGGACACCTTAGCAAGGTGCACACAGTCTCAATAAGACACAGGTGTCGCCCCCTATGCACACAGACATGCACAGAGCAAACAACAGACATGAGGCACACAGCAAGGAGCTGGCAGCAGAGAGAAGTCACAACAAGGCCCAGAGAAGTGAGTTTGAGTGTAATGCAGGTGGGGGATGAAAGGCCATGCAGTGATGCCAGCAGGGTTGTTACAGTTACTAGTGACAAGTAGAGGAGCAGTGTAGATGATGCCGGAAAGTAATGGAAGGACACAGCTTGTCGCAGTTATCACGGTTTTACTCACAGTTCAGGCTCCCCAGACGGGGTGCTGTGCCTCCAGGTGGGAAGTCCATGTAACTCTCTGGAAAGTTGGACACTTGTCTAGAACTCCTCTTTTATATATGCCTCTCCAGGCCATCTTTCTGCACTGCTATCTCCACTCCTGCTCTGCGCTTGCCACCCAGTGTCCCAAGCCGGTGAAAGCAAATCTTGTCAGTTAACGTACTCTCTGTCCCCTGGACCCCCTCTGTCCACCTTTTCAATGAGTAGGTACAAATGTGGCTGCTGCACCTACATCACAGCAGCCTCTGGATTGCTTGCTGGATCCTGAAGTTTTCCCACTAGTTCAGGGGCCGGTTCCCCTACTGCGGCCTGGTTCATCCACTGATGCAGGTCAGCCTGGATACAGGATCCATGGGTGGCTTCCACCCTTTCCGTGCCCCTGCAACCCCTTCTTCCTGGGAGCTTCTTTCCTTCCTTTCACTTTCTTGCTGGGATGAGCTCCTACCAGCTCCAGTCCCCAGCTCCATGTCTGCTCTGTTCTCCTGCTCTCTGCAGACTCTCTGTCTGCCTACTCACTAACTGTCTCCCTCTATGTATCTAGCTCCCCCCTCTTTCCTACCTTCTCCACCCACTCCCCAGCACCCTTTCCTATCCAGACTGGGATGAGGCCATCCTCCCTAAGGGTACACCCAGATGTCCCATCTAAACTGGTGTCTGTTGGGTGCGAGTGTTAGAGTTCTGTACAATGTTCCCGCCTTACCAGAGAGTTGGGAAACCACACCTCTGGCTGAGATGCAGTACCTTTGTGGTGACTGGACCTTCAGTGGCACCACATACATACGGCTTGATAATCTTGTTGGCTCACTTTGCAATCAAATGTGGATATCCGGGCTAAGTAAGATCTGACACAAAGCAGCAATGCCTACCATAGGTGCTACCACCGAACACATGCATTTAACCTCTCTGATGCCATTGTGCTGATGGTCTCCATGATGACCCTGAGCAAAAAGTGGAATAAAGCGCTATAGAAAAGAAGGATATAAATAAACATTGTACAGCTGATTACGTAATCTTATCCAGCAAAAAACAAGCCACCATACAGCTTCATCAGCGGAAAAATAAAAAAGTTATAGCTCTCAGAATAAAGAGATGCAAAAATATTTTATTGTGTAAAAGCGTCAAAACATAGAAAAAAGGATATAAATGTAGAATGATCTGAAGACTAAAGCTGCCTTATCAATTTTACCATAAGCAGAACGGCATTTAAAAAAAACAAACCTGAATTGCTGGTTTTTATTCAATCTGCCTACCAAAAATGAGAATAAAAAGCAATCAAAAAATTATGTTATGTTCCCAAAAATGGAACCAATAAAATCCTCAACTCATTTTACAAAAACAATCCATCACATGACTCTGTCAACCGAAATATGGAAAAATTATGGCTATCTAAATATGGTGATGCAAAGACTTGTTTTTGCAATAATAAATGTCTTTTACATAGTAATATAGTTAGCAAGGCTGAAAAAAGACATTTGTCCATCCAGTTCAGCCTATATTCTGTCATAATAAATCCCCAGATCTAGATCTTTCTTAAGAACCTAATAACTGTAAGATACAATATTGTTACGCTCCAGGAAGACATCCATGCCTCTCTTGAACCCCTCGACTGAGTTTGCCATCACCACCTCCTCAGGCAAGGAATTCCAGATTCTCACTGCCCTAACAGTAAAGAATCCTCTTCTATGTTGGTGGAAAAACCTTCTATCCTCCATACGCAGAGAATGCCCCCTTGTGACTGTCACCTTCCTTGGTATAAACAGATCCTTGGAGAGATATTTGTATTGTCGCTTCTCAGTTGTCTTTTTTCTAGACTTAGTGTGTGACATCAGCCAAACTGAAAAAAACGCTTGCAAGAGACGTCAAAAGCAATAAAAAAGGATTTTGGGGATATGTCAAAAGTGAAAGAAAAGCCAAGGATGCTATAGGATTTTTACAAGATGAAAATGATGAAATTGTAAGAAAGGATGTTGAGAAGGCCGAACTTTTAAATTCCTATTTTGCATCTGTTTTCTCTCAGAAAGGATAGGTAACATCAACTGATCTTCACTGTCCTATTAAAGGAATAGAAAAATCCAGGATATCTATAAACAGAAAGATAGTGAAAAAACACTTAGCTAACATAAATGAATTCAAGTCTCCAGGTCCAGATGAATTACACCCCAGAGTACTGAAGGAGATAGGAGAAGAAATTTTTAAACCACTCTCCATAATCTTTGAAAATTCTTGGAGAACAGGAGAAGTCCCAGAAGACTGGAGAAGAGCAAATGTTGTTCCTATCTTCAAAAAGGGGAAGAAGGTGGACCCAGAGAACTATGGGCCTGTGAGTCTGACTTCCATACCAGGAAAGATCTTTGAACAAATTATTAAACAACATGTATGTAAGTACCAGGATAAGAATGAAGTGATTAAACGGAGTCAGCACGGGTTTGTAACTAATACGTCATGTGAGACTAACTTAATTTCCTTCTATGACAGAATCACTGACTGGGTTTATCAGGGAAATGCTGTAGATATAGTATATTTTGACTTCAGAAAAGCATTTGACAAAGTATCTCATACCATCCTTATTGAAAAAATTACTAAGTATGGAATGGACTAGGCAACTGTTAGGTGGATTCATAACTGGCTTAGTGATCAGGCCCAAAGAGTGGTTGTAAATGGCTGCACATCCAGTTGGAGGAATGTCTCAAATGGGGTACCACAGGGTTCTGTCCTGGACACTGTATTGTTCAATGTCTTTATCAATGATTTAGATGAAGGAATTGAGGGTACACTGATTAAATTTGCTGATAACACAAAGCTAGGAGGGATAGCTAATACTAGAGAAGAGAGAGAGGATTCAAAACGCCTCGGGCGTATTAAACGCAGTTTTCCATTCGTCACCCTGCTTAATACGAACAAGATTATATGTCCCTCGAAGGTCAATCTTAGTAAACCAACTAGCCCCCTTAATCCTGGCAAACAAATCAGAAAGCAAAGGCAAAGTGTATTGGAATTTGACCGTGACCTTATTCAAGAGGCGATAATCAATACAGGGTCTCAAGGAGCCATCCTTCTTGACAACAACAAAAAAAACCTGCTCCCAATGGAGAAGATGGCCGAATATGCCCCTTCTCCAAAGACTCCTTTACATAGCTCCGCATGGCGGCATGTTCAGGCACAGACAGGTTGAAAAGTCGGCCCTTAGGAAACTTACAGCCTGGAATCAAGTCAATAGCACAATCACAGTCCCTATGCGGTGGAAGGGAACTGGACTTGGGCTCATCGAAAACATCCTGGAAATCTGACAGAAACTCAGGAATTTCAGAAGAGGAGGAGGAGGAAATTGACATCAGAGGAACGTCATCATGAACCCCCTGACAACCCCAACTAGTCACAGACATAGATTTCCAATCCAACACCGGATTATGTACCTGTAACCATGGAAACCCCAGCACAATAGCATCATGCAAATTATGCTATACCAGGAAACGACAATCTTCCTGATGGGCTGGCGCCATGCACATGGTTAACTGTGTCCAAAACTGAGGTTTATTTTTAGCCAATGGTGTAGCATCAATACCCCTCAAAGGGATAGGACTCCGCAAAGGCTGTAAGGGAAAACCACAACGTCTGGCAAATTCTAAATCCATTAAATTTAAAGCGGCGCCTGAATCCACAAATGCCATGACAGAGAATGACGAAAATGAGCAGATCAGGGTCACAGATTACAGAAATTTAGGTTGTACAGTACTGATGGTAACGGAATTAGCGATTCTCTTGGCACGCTTAGGGCAATCAGAAATAACATGAGCAGAATCGCCGCAGTAAAAGCACAACCTATTCTGACGTCTGAATCCTTGGCGTTCAGCTCTAGACACAATCCTATCACACTGCATAGGCTCAGGACTCCGCTCAGAAGACAACGCCATAGTGTGCACAACTCTGCGCTCACGCAAGCGCCGATCAATTTGAATGGCCAGAGACATAGAATCACTCAGACCTGCAGGCGTGGGGAACCCCACCATAACATCTTTAACAGATTCAGAAAGACCCTTTCTGAAAATTGCCGCCAAAGCATCCTCATTCCACTTAGGAAGCACAGACCATTTTCTAAATTTCTGGCAATATGATTCTGCCGCTTCTTGACCCTGACACAGGGCCAACAAGG
This sequence comes from Ranitomeya variabilis, assembly GCF_051348905.1. NCBI lineage: Eukaryota > Metazoa > Chordata > Amphibia > Anura > Dendrobatidae > Ranitomeya > Ranitomeya variabilis. Next base: position 406,033,223 of record NC_135235.1, on the reverse strand, counting down.
TTTTCTCAGCATGATCCACAGAATTAGGTTCATCATACAATAACCCAAGCGCCAGAAAAAAGGTGTCTACATTAAGCAAGGCTGGATTCCCAGATTCCAGGGAAAATGCCCAATCCTGCTGGTCACCACGCAACAGAGAAATGACAATTTTTACCTGCTGGATGGGATCACCAGAGGAACGGGGCTTCAGAGCAAAAAACAGTTTACAGTTATTTTTAAAGCTCAAAAATTTGGACCTGTCCCCAAAAAACAGATCGGGGGTAGGAATTCTAGGCTCTAAAACAGGAGTCTGCACGATATAATCAGAAATACCCTGTACTCTAGCAGCAAGTTGATCCACCCGAGAGGCAAGTCCCTGAACATCCATGTCAGCGCCTAACTCCTGAGCCACCCAGAGGTGAAGAGGGAAAAAAAACACAACAGAGTACAGAAAAAAAAATGGCTCAGCACTTTCTTTCCCTTCTTTTGAGATGCGGTTAACTCATTGTTGGCCAGTTTTACTGTTATGATCTGGTGGCCTAGGAGCAGCATGGACGAGCTCTGGAGTAGATGGCCTCTATAGTGACCGCAGACCCTGAACTTAACACCGCAACTAAAGGTAGCCGTGGGATGTTCCTGTCACTCCCTAGACACCTCGTCACAGCCGGAGGACTAATTACCCCTAAAGAAAGAAACAGGAAAACTATCTTGCCTCAGAGAAAATCCCCAAAGGAAAGACAGCCCCCCACAAATATTGACTGTGAGAGGAGAGGGAAATTACAAACGCAGACTGAAAACAGAATTTAGCAAAGGAGGCCACGCTACCTAGAAAGAAAAGACAGGACAGAGTACTGTGCAGTCAGTATTAAAATACTACAAAAATCCACCACAGAGAATACAAAAATCTCCACACCTAACTAAAGGCATGGAGGGTAACTCTGCGACTCCAGAGCTTCCAGCTTGGCTGAATAAATCCTTACACAGACAAAGCTGGACAAGAAAAAAACATAGCAATTCACTGAACTATAAAGTCCACCGCATGTGGACTGCAAAAACAAAGCCAGGACTTATCTTTGATGATTTGGACAATCCAGCAGGAGAAACCAAGCAGAGATGTGAATCCTCCAGAAAAACAATGGAAAACTGGCACTCACTAAAGGGTGAAGCCAGACTAAATAGCCCCGTCCAAAGTGGAAGCACCTGATGACTGCTGTGAAGGACAAACAGCAGCACTACCACTTATAACCACCGGAGGGAGCCCAAGAGCAGAACCCACAACAGAATTCACAACAAGAGAGTTCACCAAGCTAAAATATTTACCAAATTAGATCTTCGCGGGGCATATAATTTACTCCATATATGTCCCGGAGACGAATGGAAGACAACTTTCAGATGTCGGTATGGACATTTTGAATATTTAGTGATGCCATTCGGACTCTGTAACGTTCCTGCTGCTTTCCAACACTTAGCCAACGATATTTTCAGGGATTTAATGGATCATTATGTAGTAATTTACCTGGATGGATCTTGATTTTCTCTGATTCCCTACAGGAACATCAGGAACATGTCAAGACCGTCCTCAAACGTTTGAGAGATAATCATTTGTACATCAAACTCGAAAAGTGTGAATTTCATTGCTCCAAGATTCAACTTTTTGGCTATGTTATTTCTCCCCAGGGATTGAATATGGTGTCCAGCAAGATCCAGGTGATCATAGATTGGCCAGTACCAGGAAACATTAAAGAGGTACAATGATTCATTGGTTTTGCTAACTTTTATAGACGTTTCATCTGGAATTTTTCTGAAATTGTTCGTCCCATCACTCTCCTCACTAAGAAGGGGAAGAAGTTTGTATGGTCTTCGCAAGCCCAGGAAGCCTTTGATCGCCTCAAGGTTTGTTTTACCACGGCTCCGATATTGACGCGCCCGGATCCTGCACTGCCTTTTGTCGTGGAGGTGGATGCTTCTGACTGTGCACTGGGAGCAATCCTCTCACAATGAACCGGAGACAAAGGTTTGCTGCACCCGTGTGCCTTCTTTTCACACAGGTTATCTTCTGCTGAACTGAACTATGATATTGCAGATAAGGAATTTTGGCAATCATTTCCGCCTTTAAGGAATGGAGACACCATTTGCAGGGAGCAACTCAACAGGTAGTAGTGCTCACAGATCACCGTAATTTGGAATTCCTTAAGTCCGCCAGATGTCTTTCTCCTCGACAAGCTAGGTGGAGTTTGTTCTTGAACCAGTTTGATTTTATCATCTCATACCGCCCAGGTTGACATAATGGGAAAGCCGATACACTATCCCGAATCCACACGATGGACTCCGTGCCTGGGACCCCGTCTAAGACCATCTTGTCTGATGCCAATTTCATAGGAGTGCTCCAGGACTGGGACTTGTGGGAGGAGATCAAGCTGGCCTATGATGGTGATGTATTTCTTGCTGCCCCACCTGACAATGTGAATCTTGTCTTTCAGAATGGTGTATGTCTTAAAGATCGATGTATTTATGTCCCTGAGGCTGTGAGACTTCAAATTGGTCTATGACTCCATATTGGCTGGTCATCGGGGGGTACAGAAGATGCAGGAATTTTTAAGTCGTTTTTTCTGGTGGCCTACCTGCTCGAAGAATGTGAATGATTATGTCCGCTCTTGTGAGGTTTGTGCCCGGTACAAAGTTCCTCGTGTTTCACCGACTGGCCTTCTTAAGCCACTACCCGTACCATCTCACCCTTGGGGGTCTATTTCGATGGACTTTATTGTGGAGTTACCCACCTCTGGTGGTAAAAATACTATTTTGGTGGTAGTGGGCCGTTTAACGAAGGCTGCTCATTTTATTCCTTTCACCGGTCTTCCCTCAGCTATAGAGACAGTGGATCTGGTTATCCAGAACGTTTTCTGGCTGCATGGGGTACCAGATGAGATCATCTCTGACCGGGGAATACAATTTACCTCTAGGTTTTGGAAAGGATTTTGTTCTGCGCTCTACATTAATGTTTGCTTGTCTTCTGCATACCACCCTCAGACCAACGGGCAGACCAAACGGACCAATCAAACTTTGGAGCAATATCTACGCTGTTACGTCAGTCATTTGCAGGATGATTGACTGAAGCTACTTCCGTTAGCGGAATTTTCTTATAACAACTCACAGAGCAGTTCCACGAAGGTAACGCCTTTTTTCACCAATCTGGGATATCATCCAAATATTTTGCATAGGTCTCCGGTTGCTACTTCGGTACCGGCAGTTCAAGACAGAGTGGCGGTGTTGCAACGTAATCTTGAAGCTTTGAAAGACTCTCTGACTGCAGCACAGGAGCGTTACAAGAAGTCAGCCGATAGATTCCGGAAACCGGCACCCATGTATAAGGTAGGAGACTCGGTTTGCTTGTCCACCAAGAATCTAAGATTGGGTGTTCCTTCACAGAAACTGGGACAGAAGTTCATCGGTCAATTCAAGATCACCGGAATTGTGAACTCTGTTGCTTGTGAAGCTGCCACGAACTCTAAAGGTACACCCAGTATTTCATGTTTCTTTATTAAAACCGGTCTCTCTTAACTAGTGTTGAGCATTCCGATACCACAAGTATCGGGTATCGGAATTCCGATACCGAGATCCGATACTTTTGTGGTATCGGGTATCGGTATCGAAACAACATTAATGTAAAAATGTGTAAAAGAGAGAATTAAAATAAAAAATATTGCTATACTCACCTCTCCGACGCAGCCTGCACCTTACCGAGGGAAGCGGCAGCGTTCTTTGTTTAAAATTCGCGCTTTTCTTTCCTTTACGTGAAGTCCCGGCTTGTGATTGGTTGCGTCGCAGTCACATGGGCGACGCAACCAATCACAGCAAGCCGTGACGTAATTTCAGGTCCTTAAGGATTTTAAAATTACGTCCCGGCTTTGTGATTGGTTGCGTCGCAGTCACATGGGCGACGCAACCAATCACAGCAAGCCGTGACGTAATTTCAGGCCCTTAAGGATTTTAAAATTACGTCCCGGCTTTGTGATTGGTTGCGTCGCAGTCACATGGGCGACGCAACCAATCACAAGCCGTGACGTCACGGGAGGCTGGACACGCGCGCATTTTAAAATGCGCGCGTGCCCAGCCTCCCGGCTTGTGATTGGTTGACCGCGATGCAACCAATCACAAGCCGGGACGTCACGGGAGGCTGGACAAGCGCGCATTTTAAAATGCGCGCGTGTCCAGCCTCCCGTGACGTCACGGCTTGTGATTGGTTGCGTCGCCCATGTGACTGCGACGCAACCAATCACAAAGCCGGGACGTAATTTTAAAATCCTTAAGGGCCTGAAATTACGTCACGGCTTGCTGTGATTGGTTGCGTCGCCCATGTGACTGCGACGCAACCAATCACAAAGCCGGGACGTAATTTTAAAATCCTTAAGGACCTGAAATTACGTCACGGCTTGCTGTGATTGGTTGCGTCGCCCATGTGACTGCGACGCAACCAATCACAAAGCCGGGACTTCACGTAAGGAAAGAAAAGCGCGAATTTTAAGCAAACAACGCTGCTGGTTCCCTCGGAGAGGTGAGTATAGCAATATTTTTAATTTTAATTCTTTCTTTTACACATTAATATGGTTCCCAGGGCCTGAAGGAGAGTTTCCTCTCCTTCAGACCCTGGGAACCATCAGGAATACCGTCCGATACTTGAGTCCCATTGACTTGTATTGGTATCGGGTATCGGTATCGGATTGGATCCGATACTTTGCCGGTATCGGCCGATACTTTCCGATACCGATACTTTCAAGTATCGGACGGTATCGCTCAACACTAGTGTTGAGCATTCCGATACCGCAAGTATCGGGTATCGGAATTCCGATACCGAGATCCGATACTTTTGTGGTACCAGGTATCGGTATCGAAACAACATTAATGTAAAAATGTGTAAAAGAGAGAATTAAAATAAAAAATATTGCTATACTCACCTCTCCGACGCAGCCTGCACCTTACCGAGGGAAGCGGCAGCGTTCTTTGTTTAAAATTCGCGCTTTTCTTTCCTTTACGTGAAGTCCCGGCTTGTGATTGGTTGCGTCGCAGTCACATGGGCGACGCAACCAATCACAGCAAGCTGTGACGTAATTTCAGGTCCTTAAGGATTTTAAAATTACGTCCCGGCTTTGTGATTGGTTGCGTCGCAGTCACATGGGCGACGCAACCAATCACAGCAAGCCGTGACGTAATTTCAGGCCCTTAAGGATTTTAAAATTACGTCCCGGCTTTGTGATTGGTTGCGTCGCAGTCACATGGGCGACGCAACCAATCACAAGCCGTGACGTCACGGGAGGCTGGACATGCGCGCATTTTAAAATGCGCGCGTGCCCAGCCTCCCGGCTTGTGATTGGTTGACCGCGATGCAACCAATCACAAGCCGGGACGTCACGGGAGGCTGGACAAGCGCGCATTTTAAAATGCGCGCGTGTCCAGCCTCCCGTGACGTCACGGCTTGTGATTGGTTGCGTCGCCCATGTGACTGCGACGCAACCAATCACAAAGCCGGGACGTAATTTTAAAATCCTTAAGGGCCTGAAATTACGTCACGGCTTGCTGTGATTGGTTGCGTCGCCCATGTGACTGCGACGCAACCAATCACAAAGCCGGGACGTAATTTTAAAATCCTTAAGGACCTGAAATTACGTCACGGCTTGCTGTGATTGGTTGCGTCGCCCATGTGACTGCGACGCAACCAATCACAAAGCCGGGACTTCACGTAAGGAAAGAAAAGCGCGAATTTTAAGCAAACAACGCTGCCGGTTCCCTCGGAGAGGTGAGTATAGCAATATTTTTTATTTTAATTCTTTCTTTTACACATTAATATGGTTCCCAGGGCCTGAAGGAGAGTTTCCTCTCCTTCAGACCCTGGGAACCATCAGGAATACCGTCCGATACTTGAGTCCCATTGACTTGTATTGGTATCGGGTATCGGTATCGGATTGGATCCGATACTTTGCCGGTATCGGCCGATACTTTCCGATACCGATACTTTCAAGTATCGGACGGTATCGCTCAACACTAGTGTTGAGCATTCCGATACCGCAAGTATCGGGTATCGGAATTCCGATACCGAGATCCGATACTTTTGTGGTACCAGGTATCAGTATCGAAACAACATTAATGTAAAAATGTGTAAAAGAGAGAATTAAAATAAAAAATATTGCTATACTCACCTCTCCGACGCAGCCTGCACCTTACCGAGGGAAGCGGCAGCGTTCTTTGTTTAAAATTCGCGCTTTTCTTTCCTTTACGTGAAGTCCCGGCTTGTGATTGGTTGCGTCGCAGTCACATGGGCGACGCAACCAATCACAGCAAGCTGTGACGTAATTTCAGGTCCTTAAGGATTTTAAAATTACGTCCCGGCTTTGTGATTGGTTGCGTCGCAGTCACATGGGCGACGCAACCAATCACAGCAAGCCGTGACGTAATTTCAGGCCCTTAAGGATTTTAAAATTACGTCCCGGCTTTGTGATTGGTTGCGTCGCAGTCACATGGGCGACGCAACCAATCACAAGCCGTGACGTCACGGGAGGCTGGACATGCGCGCATTTTAAAATGCGCGCGTGCCCAGCCTCCCGGCTTGTGATTGGTTGACCGCGATGCAACCAATCACAAGCCGGGACGTCACGGGAGGCTGGACAAGCGCGCATTTTAAAATGCGCGCGTGTCCAGCCTCCCGTGACGTCACGGCTTGTGATTGGTTGCGTCGCCCATGTGACTGCGACGCAACCAATCACAAAGCCGGGACGTAATTTTAAAATCCTTAAGGGCCTGAAATTACGTCACGGCTTGCTGTGATTGGTTGCGTCGCCCATGTGACTGCGACGCAACCAATCACAAAGCCGGGACGTAATTTTAAAATCCTTAAGGACCTGAAATTACGTCACGGCTTGCTGTGATTGGTTGCGTCGCCCATGTGACTGCGACGCAACCAATCACAAAGCCGGGACTTCACGTAAGGAAAGAAAAGCGCGAATTTTAAGCAAACAACGCTGCCGGTTCCCTCGGAGAGGTGAGTATAGCAATATTTTTTATTTTAATTCTTTCTTTTACACATTAATATGGTTCCCAGGGCCTGAAGGAGAGTTTCCTCTCCTTCAGACCCTGGGAACCATCAGGAATACCGTCCGATACTTGAGTCCCATTGACTTGTATTGGTATCAGGTATCGGTATCGGATTGGATCCGATACTTTGCCGGTATCGGCCGATACTTTCCGATACCGATACTTTCAAGTATCGGACGGTATCGCTCAACACTACTCAACACTACTCTTAACACATTTCAGGGACGTATCGTACCTCCTCCTCCACCAGTGTTGGTTGATGGTGAAGAACAATTTGTGGTACAGGACATTATCGATTCAAGACTTCATAGGAACCGGCTTCAGTATCTAGTTAGATGGCAGGGTTACTCACCTGAAAACGATTCTTGGGAACCAGTAAGTAACATCAATGCTCCCCTGAAGGTTGCTCAATTTAATTGTAGATACCCAGACAAGCCTGGTCCAGGATCATCCTGAGACCGTATCTGGGGGGGGAGTAATGTCAGTATTCCGGGTTTTCCAAGTCACCTTGTGAATGATTTTGCCCTGTATTAAGATGGAGTTTACTGTTTTTGTCTGCCCTACTTCCTGTTTGTTTGTTTAAAACCCGGGTAAGGTGTCAGCCTCTTTGCTGGAGTATTCTGATTCTGTTCTCCTTCAGCTCAGCTGCTGGTTCTGAGTGTGTCTCTGGCTCTGGACATTCCCTGCATATGTAAGCTACACTCTCTATGTTATCATTAGTCTGCTGACTTGGAACTTAACTCTTGGTTCATTCCTCCTGGTAAGAACTGTGTTTCTGAACTATGTTTCTGGACTGTGTGTTGCTACTTAATCCTTCATTTACTCCCCCGGTGGGAGCTGATGGAAACAACACCAGTATAATAATACTTAAATATGAACCTGTTTCTGAACTTACCCGTGTTTATGCCACATCTGGGAAACACTTGTGAACTAGTTCCTGGACTTACCCGTGTTCATGCCACACCCGGGATGAACTTGTGGACTTGTTCTGGACTTCCCTGTGTTTACTTCATACCTGGATTTGACTCTTTCTGTACCGACAGTGTTTGGATCTGCACCACGTCACCTGTCACACTCACCTTTTGATCACCTTGCTGAGAACTCTGTCTTAAGAACTCTGCCGATTTGCTGTATGTTTCAAGGACTTTTTTCATTCCAGGACACTGTGGGTTATCAGTATATTGTTTTGGGTGTTATTGCTGTTGTACAAATACACTATTTGCACTAAAGAAACCCGTCTCTGTCTGTTTATTGCCCCACGCTATCAGAATCCTCGAGTTCCTACAATAGTATTACAATCTCTAATACATGATTCAGTTGGATCCCTTGGTGGAAGATTTTCTGTAATGAGGCAGATGGAGGCACTGTGGATGCCATGTGGCTCCCAATGATCCTGCAGTGTCCATCTTTTTAGGCTTTAATAAAAGTGCGGTCTGCAACAGTTTTGTGCACTTCTGAAAAGAAGGACATATCTGAACAGAGGCCAGACTGAGTCCAGAGTAACTCTTCTGCCACATTATAGTGAATGAACCCCTTGTGAGTTTTCATCTGAATCACATCATTCAGAGATTTAAATGGAAACCTCAGTCAATATAAGTGGAAAGGAGAGGTCTGGGAGCATCCAAGCAGCTTGAAGTTGCAATATCACTGGAGGGTGTCAACCCTGCTGCTGTTGTCAGTGTTCCACCCAACTTGAATATTTTGAATGCAATTAACCATACTTGTTTGTGATTGGATTATTTTACTTTATATACAACTCTTTATTTTCTGTTCAATATCTTATGTCTAAGAGCGCTACTATTGCGCCAGAAACACGTCAGGTTTCTTTTAAACTCAACTGTTCTAATAAAAATGGCTATTTTTAGCTGAATGGTTGTACTGGAACAAATCCGTTTTCCTACCTAATATACAGCTCTGGCAAAAATCAAAAAGACCACAGCATAGTGGCATATTTATGAGTAAAATATAAATTGTTCTTTAATTCTATAAACTAGAGTTGAGCGACTTTTACTTTTTTAGGATCGAGTCGGGTTTTGCGAAACCCGACTTTCTCAAAAGTCGGGTCGGGTGAAATCGGACGATTATTGCAAAAGTCGGGGATCCGACTGAAACACGAAACCCAATGCAAGTCAATGGGGAGCAAAGTCGGCAGTGAGTGGAGGACGGGAAAACACCTACAGTGCCCATTTTAATGCCAAAAACATCAATTCTTGTTACTTAAGCTTGTCAATCTTAATTTGCCTTATAATAATAGTTAGGCATTGAAAATTGGGGGTCATTTGGCTAAAGTTGTGGGGGGGGTAGGGCTGGCACAAGTTTTCCGTGGGCCCAGGAAACGCGGACTACGTCACGGCGGCGGAGCAGGGAGAGGTAAGTATTTCAACTTTGCAAGTGCTGTGATCCTGAACAAGCAGGGAGGGCACACTCGTTCGCATTGGCACTGGCACAGGGCCCCTCAAAGTACGGCGGTGTGTTTGACGGCAGGGGCGCCTCCCACCGGCAGAGACACTTTTGTGTACTATGAGGGGCCCTGTGCCAGTGACGTCGCCAACGAGTATGCCCCCCCACCTGATGAAGGAACCTGCACTTTCATCTGCACCTTCCTCTTTGTCCCCGTGTAAGGTGGTACAGTAGTATGCGGGAAAGGGAACCTGACTTTCAGCAGGGTCAGATTCTGGCTGTGTAGAGTGCAAGGGGAACGTAGTGGTCTGGGTCAATGTACCAGCAGACTCATCTAGCAGTGGCTAGGCAATTAGCAGGATGAGAAGGAAACACAGTTAGTAGGCCCAAATAATAAAGTAGACTAAATGCAGTTCAAATGTGTTAACAGGACTAAACAGGTGGCATTGCTTTGTTCAGTGGAGGACAACTGTAATGAGTTGCAGACACAGTTAGTAAGGCCAAATAATAAAGTGGGCCAAATGCAGTTCAAAATTAGTAACAGGAGTAAACAGGCGGCACTGCTTTGTTCAGTGGAAAACAAAAAGCAGTGGCAGACACCGTTAGTAGGCCCAACCAAACAAGTAGGCCAAATGCAGTTTCATATCTGATATAGCCTGAAAATTGAAGCTCAGCTTTGTTCAGTGGAGTAGAACACCAAGCAGCGGCAGACACTTGTTAGTAGGCCCAACCAAACAAGTAGGCCAAATGCAGTTTCATATTTCATATAGGCTGAAAGCCTGAAAATTGAAGCTCAGCTTTGTTCAGTGGAGGAGAAAAGAAAGGAGCGGCAGACACCGTTAGTAGGCCCAACCAAACAAGTAGGCCAAATGCAGTTTCATATTTCATATAGGCTGAAAGCCTGAAAATTGAAGCTCAGCTTTGTTCAGTGGAGGAGAAAAGAAAGGAGCGGCAGACACCGTTAGTAGGCCCAACCAAACAAGTAGGCCAAATGCAGTTTCATATTTCATATAGGCTGAAAGCCTGAAAATTGAAGCTCAGCTTTGTTCAGTGGAGGAGAACACCAAGCAGCGGCAGACACCGTTAGTAGGCCCAACCAAACAAGTAGGCCAAATGCAGTTTAATATCTGATATAGCCTGAAAATTGAAGCTCAGCTTTGTTCAGTGGAGGAGAAAAGCAAGGAGCGGCAGACACCATTAGTAGGCCCAACCACGAAGTAGGCCAAATGCAGTTTAATATCTGATATAGCCTGAAAATTGAAGCTCAGCTTTGTTTAGTGGAAAAGAAAACCAAGGAGCGGCAGACACCGTTAGTAGGCCCTACCAAACAAGTAGGCCAAATGCAGTTTAATATCTGATATAGCCTGAAAATTGAAGCTCAGCTTTGTTCAGTGGAGGAGAACACCAAGCAGCAGCAGACACCGTTAGTAGGCCCAACCAAACAAGTAGGCCAAATGCATTTTAATATCTGATATAGCCGGAAAATTGAAGCTCAGCTTTTTTCAGTGGAGAACACCAAGCAGAGGCAGATACCGTTAGTAGGCCCAACCAAACAAGTAGGCCAAATGCAGTTTCATATTTCATATAGGCTGAAAGCCTGAAAATTGAAGCTCTTTGTTCAGTGGAGGAGAAAAGCAAGGAGCGGCAGACACCGTTAGTAGGCCCAACCAAACAAGTAGGCCAAATGCAGTTTCATATTTCATATAGGCTGAAAGCCTGAAAATTGAAGCTCAGCTTTGTTCAGTGGAGGAGAACACCAAGCAGCGGCAGACATCGTTAGTAGGCCCAACCAAACAAGTAGGCCAAATGCAGTTTCATATTTCATATAGGCTGAAAGCCTGAAAATTGAAGCTCAGCTTTGTTCAGTGGAGGAGAAAAGCAAGGAGTGGCAGACACCGTTAGTAGGCCCAACCAAATAAGTAGGCCAAATGCAGTTTCATATTTCATATAGGCTGAAAGCCTGAAAATTGAAGCTCAGCTTTGTTCAGTGGAGGAGAACACCAAGCAGCGGCAGACATCGTTAGTAGGCCCAACCAAACAAGTAGGCCAAATGCAGTTTCATATTTCATATAGGCTGAAAGCCTGAAAATTGAAGCTCAGCTTTGTTCAGTGGAGGAGAAAAGCAAGGAGTGGCAGACACCGTTAGTAGGCCCAACTGTCATGTTCTCAATGGCAAGAGAACATAGCATCAGCATATATAGGAACTAGCTCTTGGAAGATGGGAACTGAGCTGACCATGAACTAAACCTAACGCACAACTAGCAGTGGCCGGGTAGCATGCCTACGTTGATTCTAGATGCCCAGCACCAGCCGGAGGACTAAATAATGCTAGCAGAGGAAAATATTAGTCCTAGCTCACCTCTAGAGAAATACCCCGAAAGGAGACAGAGGCCCCCCACATGTATTGGCGGTGAATTAAGATGAAATAACAAACATAGCATGAAAATAGGTTTAGCAAATTTGAGGTCCACTTACTACATAGCAGAAGACAGAAAGGACACTTTCATGGCCAGCTGAAAACCCTATCAAAACACCATCCAGAAATTACTTTAAAACTCTGGCATTAACTCATAACACCAGAGTGGCAATTCCTGTTCACAAGAGCTTTCCAGACACAGTAACGAAACTACAGCTGTGAACTGGAACAAAAATGCAAAAACAAACATGGACAAGAGTCCAACTTATCTAGTAGTTGTCTAGGAGCAGGAACAAGCACAGAGAGGCTTCTGATAACATTGTTGACCGGCAAGCAACTAACAGAGCAGCAAGGTTATATAGCGACTCCCACATCTTGATGGGAACAGGTGAACAGAGAAGATGAAAACACCAGTTCAATTCCACCAGTAGCCACCGGGGGAGCCCAGAATCCAAATTCACAACACCCAACCAAATAAGTAGGCCAAATGCAGTTTCATATTTCATATAGGCTGAAAGCCTGAAAATTGAAGCTCAGCTTTGTTCAGTGGAGGAGAACACCAAGCAGCGGCAAACACCGTTAGTAGGCCCAACCAAAAAGTAGGCCAAATGCATTTTAATATCTGATATAGCCTGAAAATTGAAGCTCAGCTTTGTTTAGTGGAAAAGAAAACCAAGGAGCGGCAGACACCGTTAGTAGGCCCTACCAAACAAGTAGGCCAAATGCAGTTTAATATCTGATATAGCCTGAAAATTGGAGCTCAGCTTTGTTCAGTGGAGGAGAACACCAAGCAGCGGCAGACACCGTTAGTAGGCCCAACCAAACAAGTAGGCCAAATGCAGTTTAATATCTGATATAGCCTGAAAATTGAAGCTCAGCTTTTTTCAGTGGAGAACACCAAGCAGAGGCAGATACCGTTAGTAGGCCCAACCAAACAAGTAGGCCAAATGCAGTTTCATATTTCATATAGGCTGAAAGCCTGAAAATTGAAGCTCAGCTTTGTTCAGTGGAGGAGAAAAGCAAGGAGCGGCAGACACCGTTAGTAGGCCCAACCAAACAAGTAGGCCAAATGCAGTTTCATATTTCATATAGGCTGAAAGCCTGAAAATTGAAGTTCAGCTTTGTTCAGTGGAGGAGAACACCAAGCAGCGGCAGACACTGTTAGTAGGCCTAACCAAACAAGTAGGCCTAATGCACTTTAATATCTGATATAGCCTGAAAATTTAAGCTCAGCTTTGTTCAGTGGAGGAGAAAAGCAAGGAGCAGCAGACATCGTTAGTAGGCCCAACCAAACAAATAGGCCAAATGCAGTTTAATATCTGATATAGCCTGAAAATTGAAGCTCAGCTTTTTTCAGTGGAGAACACCAAGCAGAGGCAGATACCGTTAGTAGGCCCAACCAAACAAGTAGGCCAAATGCAGTTTCATATTTCATATAGGCTGAAAGCCTGAAAATTGAAGCTCAGCTTTGTTCAGTGGAGGAGAAAACCAAGCAGCGGCAGATACCGTTAGTAGGCCCAACCAAACAAGTAGGCCAAATGCAGTTTAATATCTGATATAGCCTGAAAATTGAAGCTCAGCTTTGTTCAGTGGAGAACACCAAGCAGCGACAGACACTGTTAGTAGGCCCAACCAAACAAGTAGGCCAAATGCAGTTTCATATTTCATATAGGCTGAAAGCCTGAAAATTGAAACTCAGCTTTGTTCAGTGGAGGAGAACACCAAGCAGCGGCAGACACCGTTAGTAGGCCCAACAAAACAAGTAGGCCAAATGCAGTTTAATATCTGATATAGCCTGAAAATTTAAGCTCAGCTTTGTTCAGTGGAGAACACCAAGCAGCGGCATACACCGTTAGTAGGCCCAACCAAACAATTAGGCCAAATGCAGTTTCATATTTCATATAGGCTGAAAGCCTGAAAATTGAAGCTCAGCTTTGTTCAGTGGAGGAGAACACCAAGCAGCGGCAGACACCGTTAGTAGGCCCAACCAAACAAGTAGGCCAAATGCAGTTTAATATCTGATATAGCCTGAAAATTGAAGCTCAGCTTTTTTCAGTGGAGAACACCAAGCAGAGGCAGATACCGTTAGTAGGCCCAACCAAACAAGTAGGCCAAATGCAGTTTCATATTTCATATAGGCTGAAAGCCTGAAAATTGAAGCTCAGCTTTGTTCAGTGGAGGAGAAAAGCAAGGAGCGGCAGACACCGTTAGTAGGCCCAACCAAACAAGTAGGCCAAATGCAGTTTCATATTTCATATAGGCTGAAAGCCTGAAAATTGAAGTTCAGCTTTGTTCAGTGGAGGAGAACACCAAGCAGCGGCAGACACTGTTAGTAGGCCTAACCAAACAAGTAGGCCTAATGCAGTTTAATATCTGATATAGCCTGAAAATTTAAGCTCAGCTTTGTTCAGTGGAGGAGAAAAGCAAGGAGCAGCAGACATCGTTAGTAGGCCCAACCAAACAAGTAGGCCAAATGCAGTTTAATATCTGATATAGCCTGAAAATTGAAGCTCAGCTTTGTTCAGTGGAGAACACCAAGCAGCGGCAGACACCGTTAGTAGGCCCAACCAAACAAATAGGCCAAATGCAGTTTAATATCTGATATAGCCTGAAAATTGAAGCTCAGCTTTGTTCAGTGGAGTAGAACACCAAGCAGTGGCAGACACCGTTAGTAGGCCCAACCAAACAAGTAGGTCAAATGCAGTTTCATATTTCATATAGGCTGAAAACCTGAAAATTGAAGCTCAGCTTTGTTCAGTGGAGGAGAACACCAAGCAGCGGCAAACACCGTTAGTAGGCCCAACCAAACAAGTAGGCCAAATGCAGTTTAAAATTGGTTACAGGGGTACACAGACGGCATTGGATAGTTCAGTGGAGGTCAACTGTAAGGAGTGGCGCAGACAGACTTAGTAGGCCTAAAATAAAAAATTAGGCTCAATGCAGTTTAGAATTGCTTACAGGGGTACACAGGCGGCATTGGATAGTTCAGTGGAGGTCAACAGTAAGGAGTGGCGCAGACAGACTTACTAGGCCTAAAATAAAAAAGTAGGCTCAATGCCGTTTAAAATTGCTTACAGGGGTACACAGGCGGCATTGGATAGTTCAGTGGAGGTCAACTTTAAGGAGTGGCGCAGACAGACTTACTAGGCCTAAAATAAAAAAGTAGGCTCAATGCAGTTTAAAATTGGTTACAGGGGTACACAGGCAGCATTGGATAGTTCAGTGGAGGTCAACTGTAAGGAGTGGCGCAGACAGACTTAGTAGGCCTAAAATAAAAAAGTAGTCTCAATGCAGTTTAAAATTGCTTACAGGGGTACACAGGCGGCATTAGTTAGTTCAGTGGCGGTTAACTGTAAGGAGTGGCGCAGACAGACTTAGTAGGCCTAAAATAAAAAAGTAGGCTCAATGCAGTTTAAAATTGCTTACAGGGGTACACAGGCGGCATTGGTTAGTTCAGTGGAGGTCAACTGTAAGGAGTGTCTGACACAGTAAGTAGGCCAAAATCATAAAGTGAGGTAAATGTCTGCCAAAACAATTTTCAAAAATAAATAGGTGGCATAGCTACGTACAGGGGTGGGCTCCTCTGCTGAGTAGCAGACAATGGTAGTTGGCGCAAAGTATTAACTGGTCTAAATGGAGGCCAGGGCCCCTGTATATTTTAACTATCATCTATCATGTCAACAAATTTGTATTGGCAGTGCCATTGAAGGATTTATTAGCACAGACTACACTGTGCTGGGGCAGGGAGAGGTAAGTATTGCAAGTGGTAGAGCACTGTTCGACCTGGGGGGGAACACTCTCTCGTGGGACGACGGTGTGTCTGACGTTGGTTGTGCACCACCACCGTCAGAGACACTTCATTGTACTATGAGGGACCCAGTGCCGTCAAGAGTGGGCACACCCACCTGTCCAGGCAAACGGCACTCGCATGGGTGCTTGCGCTAGGTGGTGACCACGGCCCTGTGGGGGGAGTCAGCCCATTTAGGGAGGTATAAAAATGGCCTATGGTGGACATTCAGCAGCTGCAAATGGAGGAATTGGAGCAGTCAGTAAGAGGAGGCCAAAAGCAAGACATTTTTCAGGCAAGCTACGTGTCAGCAGGGGAAGGTGGGGAAAAATAATTAGAAATCCATGATTGGTTCATTTTAATGAAGGTTAGATCATCAACATTTTGGGGAGCCAGACGAGTCCATTTTTCGGTCAGTATTGACCCAGCAGCACTGAACACTCTTTCTGATAGCACACTAGCAGCTGGGCAAGCGAGCTCCTGTAATGCATATTCTGCCAATTCAGGCCAGGTGTCTATTTTAGATGCCCAGTAATCAAAGGGGAATGACGTGTGAGGGAGAAAATCAATAAGGGAGGAAAAATAGTTCGTAACCATACTGGACAAATGTTGTCTCCTGTCACTTTGAATTGATGCAGCAGTACCTGTCGTGTCTGCGGTAGTGTTGAGCGATACCTTCCGATATTTGAAAGTATCGGTATCGGATTGGATCGGCCGATACTGGCAAAATATCGGATCTCACCGATACCGATACCTGATACCAATACAAGTCAATGGGACACAAATATCGGAAGGTATCCTGGATGGTTCCCAGGGTCTGAAGGAGAGGAAACTCTCCTTCAGGCCCTGGGATTTATATTCATGTAGAAATAAAGAATTAAAATAAAAAATATGGATATACTCATCCCTCCGGCGGCCCCTGGACCTTAGCGATGTAACCGGCAGCCTCCGTTCCTAAGAATGCAGAGTGAAGGACCTTCGATGACGTTGTGGCTTGAGATTGGTCGCGTGACAGCTCATGTGACCGCTCATGCGACCAATCACAAGCCACGACATCATCGCAGGTCCTAAACTCACTGCATTCTTAGGAACGGAGGCTGCCGGTTACACCGCTAAGGTCCAGGGTCCACCGGAGGGGTGAGCATATACATATTTTTTATTTTAATTCTTTATTTTTTACATGAATATGTATCCCAGGGCCTGAAGGAGAGTCTCCTCTCCTCCAGACCCTGGGAACCATACACTGGGAACTTCCAATTCCGATTTCCGATATCACAAAAATATCGGAACTCGGTATCGGAATTCCGATACAGCAAATATCGGCCGATACCCGATACTTGCGGTATCGGAATGCTCAACACTAGTCTGCGGTCATTGCGAAATCACTCCACAACCTGGTCATAAAACCCCTCTGTCCAACGCCACTTCTGATTTGTGCACCTCTAATACCTCTGCCATGTTGCCCCCTGCAGCTCGTGTGAGAACCATCACCGCCGCTGTGTGCTGGGAATGCCTGAACCAAACGGTCTACAAGAGTTGCTTGTTTGGTTGCCAATATTTGTTCAAGGTTCTCATGTGGCATGATATTTTGTAATTTCCCTTTGTAGCATGGATCCAGGAGGCAGGCCAACCAGTAATCATCATCGGTTATCATTTTTATAATGCGGGGGTCCCTTTTTAGGATACGCAAGGCATAATCAGCCATGTGGGCCAATGTTCCAGGTGTCAATTCACTGCTTGTGCTGGGTTGAGGAGCACTTTCTTGCAAATCAACATCACTTGTCTCACGCAAAAATCCTATACCTGACCTTGCAATGCCAGCCAGTTTCTATTGCCACCTGAGAAGCATCCTCCTCCCATAAATATTCATCCCCATCATCCTCCTCCTCCTCCTCTTCGTCCGCCACCTCGTCCAGGAGAGTTCCCTGAGCAGACAATGGCTGACTGTCATCAAGGCTTCCCTCATCCTCGGCTGCAGACGCCTGCTCCTTAATGTGCGTCAAACTTTGCATCAGCAGACGAATTAGTGGGATGCTCATGCTTATGATGGCGTCATCTGCACTTACCAGCCGTGCATTCCTCAAAACCCTGAAGGACTTGACAGAAGTCTTGTAGCTTCGACCACTGCACACCTGACAACTCCATGTCTACCATCTAACTGCCTGCCCGTGTATGTGTATCCTCCCACAAATACATTACAGCACGCCTCTATTCGCACAGCCTCTGAAGCATGTGCAGTGTGTAGTTCCACCTTGTTGCAATGTCGATTATTAGGCGGTGCTGGGGAAGCTTCAGCGATCGCTGATGGTTCAGCATACAGCTGGAGTGTACGGGCGACCGGCGGATGTGCGAGCAAAGTCTTCGCACCTTGAGGAGCAGGGCTGGTAACCCTGGATAACTTTTCAGGAAGCACTGCACCACCAGGTTCAAGGTGTGAGCCAGGCAATGTATATGTTTCAGTTCTGAAAGGGCTATGGCAGCCATAAAATTCCTTCCGTTATCACTGACTACCTTGCCTGCCTCAAGATGTACACTGCCCAGCCATGACTGAGTTTCTTGCTGCAAGTACTCTGCCAGTACTTCCGCGGTGTGTCTGTTGTCGCCCAAACACTTCATTTCTAACACAGCCTGCTGACGCTTACCACTAGCTGTTCCATAATGGGACACCTCGTGTGCAACACTGGCAGCTGCGGATGGAGTGGTAGGGCGACTGCACTCTGTGGACGACCTTTCCCTTCTGGAGGAGGAGGAGGAGGAGGGGTGTCGAATGCCTACTGCCAACTGTTTCCTAGACCGTGGGCTAGGCAGAACTGTCCTACTATGGCTGTCCCCTGTGGACCCTGCATCCACCACATTAACCCAGTGCGCAGTGATAGACACGTAACGTCCCTGGCCATGCCTACTGGTCCATGCATCTGTTGTGAGGTGCACTTTTCTACTGACTGATTGCCTGAGTGCATGGACAATGCGGTCTTTGACATGCTGGTGGAGGGCTGGGATGGCTTTTCTAGCAAAAAAGTGTCAACTGGGTAGGTCATAGCGTGGTACTGTGTAAGCCATCAGGGCTTTGAAAGCTTCGCTTTCAACCAACCGGTAGGGCATCATCTCTAACGAGATTACTCTAGCAATGTGGGCATTCAATCCCTGTGTACGCGGATGAGAGGATGAGTACTTCCTTTTCCTAACGAGAGTCTTTTGTAGGGTGAGCTGGACTGGAGAGCTGCATATGGTTGAACTAGCGGGGGTGGTGGTGGACATGGCAGATTGAGAGAGGGTTGGTGATGGTATTCTTGATGTTGGCCTACATGCAGTGTTTCCTCCCAAGAACCTGGTGATTCCCTGACTGCCTTGGCCTTGCGACGATACCTCCACATTTGCTGCAGGTGGTGTCCTAAACGGTGGGCTTACAGTGAGGGAAGCAATGTAGCGTTGCTGACTACCTTCATTCTGAGGGGGTGCACCAACATTACGGGATGCTTGGTAGTTAGTCCAGGCTTGCAAGTGCATGCTGGTTAAATGTCTACACTTGCACGTTGTATTTAAATTTAGGGGATTCTTCCCTCTGCTAAAGGTCTTTGAGCATTTCTTACAGATAACTTTGCACTGATCATTCGGATCTTGGTTAAAAAATTGCCACAATGCACTCTTCCTACTATCGCATACCTTTTCAGGCATTGCACGCTGTGCTACTTTCAATGGATGGCCACACTGTCCTAAAACTGTTTTAGTGTTAGACACACGTTTTGGGCCTGATATGGGCCTGCCAGATGAAAGCTGTGCGATGTTGATGCCTGCTGCGGATCATCCTCCTCCGCTTCAGAGCTACTGCCAGCGGCACCCTGTTCCCCCAATGGCTGCCAATCTGGGTCAACAACTGGGTCATCTATCACCTCCTCTTCAATGTCCTGTACACCATCCTCTGTGACACCGTGTAAGGTGCTATAGCAATCGGGACGGGGCACCATAGTCTCATCAGGGTCAGATTCTGGCTCAGTACACTGCGAGGGCAATGTAGTGATCTGAGTCAATGGAACAGCATAATAATCTAGCTGTGGCTGTGCATCTGTGCACTCCATGTCCGATTCATCTTGTAATGGGCTGTTAACTATTTCCCTTTCTAACCCTGACAGGGTATGTGTAAAGAGCTCCATGGAGTAAACTGTAGTGTCGCCTGCCGCATCCTTCACTTTTGCTTTGGGTGAAGGACACAAGGAAGCGACTTGTTCCTGACCGGGAGCATCCACTGACGACTCGCTGCTTTTATATTTCGAACTTTCGGAAGAGGAGGCAAAAGAGCTAGAGGCTGAGTCAGCAATGAAAGCCAATACTTGTTCCTCCTGCTCCTGCTTTAAAAGCGGTTTTCCTACTCCCAGATAAGGGAGCCTTCGAGGCCTTGTGTAGCCAGATGATGACGCTGTCTGAACAACTCCAGCCTTAGGTGCTATTTTGCTTTTCCCACTACCACCAGATGCTCCTCCACCACCACCACCACCATCATTATCAGCTGGCAATGACCGCCCACGGCCTCTTCCACCAGACTTCCTCATTTTTGGGAAAATGTAACCAAACTAACAACTGTTATATGGTACTATAAAACAAGGTAGAAGGTGTATATAAACTTTAGGGAATTTAAATCTCCCTTTTTTGTGTAGGAGACTGCTGCAAAAACAAGGCCCGCTGTATTATACTTCACAATGTAAGTGGCAGAACGTGGCAGGCAGATATACGACAAACAGAACTGACGCAGATCCACTTAGTGGCAATTTAAATCTCCCTTTATTATGTGGGAGACTGCTGGAAAAAAACAGGCCCGCTGTATTATACTACACAATGTAAGTGGCAGAACTTGGCAGGCAGATATACGACAAACAGAACTGACGCAGATCCACTTAGGGGCAATTTAAATCTCCCTTTTTTAGGTGGGAGACTGCTGCAAAAAACCAGGCCCACTGTATTACACTACACAATGTAAGTGGCAGAACGTGGCAGGCAGATATATATATATATATATATATATATATATATATATATATATTAATATTAAAAAAGGGACCGTACTACAATAACAATCTCCCGACAATGATCTCAGGACAAGTATGGCAGCAATAAAAAGGACTGCTGCACACAAAAGTGTGGACAAAGAAACAATAGAACTGTGCAGAAAGGAGCAACAGGATTTTTGCTTTTAACCCCTTCGTGCCATGCGCCGTACTAGTACTGCGCTGCCGGCACTGCATTTGTGCCAGCCGCAGTACTAGTACAGCGCACCGATCACCGCGGTCTCACACTGAGCGCCGCGGTGATCGGGTGCGGGTGTCAGCTGTATATGACAGCTGACACCCCGCAGCAATGCCCACGATCGGCGCTAGCGCCGATCACGGGCATTTAACCCCTCTGATGCCGCTGTCAGTAGTGACAGCGGCATAGAGGGGGATCGTGCAGGGACGGGGGCTCCCTGCGCTCTCCCACCGGAGCAACGCGATCTCATCGCGTTGCTCCGGTGATCCGGAAGGAGTCCCTGGATCCAAGATGGCCGTGGGACTCCTTCCGGGTCATAAAATGACCTGGCTTGCCGGCGCCTGCAAGAGCTGCTGAGAGCAGGCGCCGGAAAGTCACCTAACCTTCCTGTCAAATCGTTGATCTGACAGAGTGCTATGCACACTGTCAGATCAACGATCTGATGTAATACAGTGATGTCCCACCCTGGGACAATAGTAGAAAGTTAAAAAAAAAAAATAGAATGTATAAAAAAAATAAAAAAAAATAAAAATACCCAAATAAAGGAAAAAAAAAACATTTCCCAGTAAATCCATTTATTTATGTAAATTAAAAAAAACAATAAAAGTACACATATTTGGTATCGCCGCGTCCGTAACGACCTGCTCTATAAAACTATCCCACTAGTTAACCCCTTCAGTGAACACCGCAAAAAAAAAAAAAAAAAACAAGGCAAAAAACAGCGCTTTATTATCATACAGGCGAACAAAAAGTGGAATAACACGCGATCAAACAGACGCATATAAATAACCATGGTACCGCTGAAAACGTCATCTTGTCCCGCAAAAAAAAAGCTGCCATACAGCATAATCAGCAGAAAAATAAAAAAGTTATAGCTCTCAGAATAAAGCGATGCAAAAACAATTATTGTTTTATATAAAATAGTTCTAATTGTGTAAAAGCGCCAAAACATAAAAAAATTATATAAATGAGGTATCGCTGTAATCGTACTGACCTGAAGAATGAAGCTGCTTTATCAATTTTACCTCACATGGAACGCTATAAACGCCCCCCCAAAAGAATTTCAGGAATTGCTGTTTTTTGTTCATTCCGCCTCCCAAAAATCGGAATAAAAAGCGATCTAAAAATGTCATGTGCCCGAAAATGTTACCAATAAAAACGTCAACTCGTCCTGCAAAAAACAAGATCTCACATGACTCTGTGGGCAAAAATATGGATAAATTATAGCTCTCAAAATGTGGTGATGCAAAAACTATTTTTTCCAATAAAAAGGATCTTTTAGTGTGTGACGGCTGCCAATCATAAAAATCCGCCAAAAAAAACGCTATAAAAGTAAATCAAACCCCCCTTCATCACCCCCTTAGTTAGGGAAAAATAATAAAATTTTAAAAAATGTATTTATTTCCATTTTCCCATTAGGGTTAGGGTTAGGGCTAGGGTTAGGGCTGGGGTTAGGGTTGGGGTTAGGGTTGGGGTTAGGGCTAGGGTTAGGGCTGGGGTTAGGGCTAGGGTTAGGGTTGGGGTTAGGGTTTCAGTTAGAATTGGGGGGTTTCCACTGTTTAAGCACATCAGGGGCTCTCCAAACGCGACATGGCGTCCGATCTCAATTCCAGCCAATTCTGCTTTGAACAAGTAAAACAGTGCTCCTTCCCTTCGGAGCTCTGCCGTGCGCCAAACAGTGGTTACCCCCCATATACGGGGTATCAGCGTACTCAGCACAAATTGGACAACAACTTTTGTGGTCCAATTTCTCCTGTTACCCTTGGGAAAAAAAAATGTGGGGGCTAAAATATCATTTTCGTGGGAAAAAAAATATTTTTTATTTTCACGGCTCTGCGTTATAAACTGTAGTGAAATACTTGTTGGTTCAAAGTTCTCACAACACATCTAGATAAGTTCCTTGGGGGGTCTAGTTTCCAATATGGGGTCACTTGTGGGGGGTTTCTACTGTTTAGGTACATCAGGGACTCTGCAAATGCAACATGACGCCTGCAGACCAATCCATCTAAGTCTGCATTTCAAACGGCGCTCCTTCCCTTCCGAGCTCTGCCGTGCGCCCAAACAGTGGTTCCCCCCCATATATGGGGTATCAGCGTACTCAGCACAAATTGGACAACAACTTTTGTGGTCCAATTTCTCCTGTTACCCTTGGGAAAAAAAAATGTGGGGGCTAAAATATCATTTTCGTGGAAAAAATTTTTTTTTATTTTCACGGCTCTGCGTTATAAACTGTAGTGAAACACTTGTTGGTTCAAAGTTCTCACAACACATCTAGATAAGTTCCTTGGGGGGTCTAGTTTCCAATATGGGGTCACTTGTGGGGGGTTTCTACTGTTTAGGTACATCAGGGACTCTGCAAATGCAACATGACGCCTGCAGACCAATCCATCTAAGTCTGCATTTCAAACGGCGCTCCTTCCCTTCCGAGCTCTGCCGTGCGCCCAAACAGTGGTTTCCCCCCATATATGGGGTATCAGCGTACTCAGGACAAATTGGACAATAACTTTTGTGGTCCAATTTCTCCTGTTACCCTTGGGAAAAAAAATTGCGGGCTAAAACATCATTTTGTGGAAAGAAAAAATGATTTTTTAATCACGGCGCTACATTCTAAACTTTAGTGAAACAATTGGGGGTTAAAAGTGCTCACCACACATCTAACACATCTAGATAAGTTCCTTAAGGGGTCTTCTTTCCAAAATGGGGTCACTTGTGGGGGGTTTCTACTGTTTAGGCACGTCAGGGGCTCTCCAAACGCGACATGGGTTCCAATCTCAATTCCAGCCAATTTTGCATTGAAAAGTCAAACGGCGCTCCTTCCCTTCCGAGCTCTGCCATGCGCTCAAACAGTGGTTTATCCCCATATATGAAGTATCAGCGTACTCAGGACAAATTGCACAACTTTTGGGGTCCAATTTATCCTGTTACTCTTGGGAAAATAAAAAATTGGGGGCGAAAAGATCATTTTTTGTAAAAATTAATATGAATTTTTTTTTACGGCTCTACATTGTAAACTTCTGTGAAGCACTTGGAGGTTCAAAGTGCTCACCACACATCTAGATAAGTTCCTTAGGGGGTCTACTTTCCAAAATGGTGTCACTTGTGGGGGTTTCCACTGTTTAGGCACGTCAGGGGCTCTCCAATCGGGACATGGGTTCTGATCTCAATTCCAGCAAATCTTGCATTGAAAAGTCAAATGGCGCTCCTTCCCTTCCGAGCTCTGCCATGTGCCCAAACATTGGTTTACCCCAACATGTGGGGTATCGGCGTACTCAGGACAAATTGAACAACAACTTTTGTGGTCCAATTTCTCCTGTTACCCTTGGTAAGATAAAACAAATTGGATCTGAAGTAAAAATTTTGTAAAAAAAAAGTTAAATGTTCAATTTTTTTTAAACATTCCAAAAATTCCTGTGAAGCACCTGGAGGGTTAATAAAATTTTTGAATGTGGTTTTGAGTACCTTGAGGGGTGCAGTTTTTAGAATGGTGTCACTTTTGGGTATTTTCTGTCATATAGACCCCTCAAAGTCACTTCAAGTGTGAGGTGGTCCGTGAAAAAAATGGTTTTGCAAATTTTGTTGCAAAAATGAGAAATCGCTGGTCAACTTTTGACCCTTATAACTCCCTAACAAAAAAAAATTATGTTTCCAAAATTGTGCTGATGTAAAGCAGACATGTGGGAAATGTTGTTTATTAACTATATTATGTGATATAACTCTCTAATTTAAGGGCATAAAAACGAAAAATTTGAAAATTGTAAAATTTTCATAATTTTCGACAAATTTCTGTTTTTTTCACAAATAAATGCAAGTCATATCAAAGAAGTTTTACCACTATCATGAAGTACAATATGTCACGAGAAAACAGTGTCAGAATCACCAGGATCCGTTGAAGCGTTTCAGAGTTATGACCTTATAAAGTGACAGTGGTCAGAATTGTAAAAATTGGCCCTGTCACAGGTGAAAACAGGCTTCGGGGTGAAGGGGTTAAATAAG
This sequence comes from Ranitomeya variabilis, assembly GCF_051348905.1. Classification (NCBI taxonomy): domain Eukaryota; kingdom Metazoa; phylum Chordata; class Amphibia; order Anura; family Dendrobatidae; genus Ranitomeya; species Ranitomeya variabilis. Next base: position 406,008,327 of record NC_135235.1, on the reverse strand, counting down.
CAGTTGGTTTGCACAGCGGCGTACAAACAGCAATGCAGCTATCAGGGAGCCTTATAAGCTACAGAGCTGAAGCACAAAAATCTAGCCTCCACTGTCCCTACAAAAAAAAGGTGGTGTTGGACAGTGGAAATCGCTACAGCACAAGCGGTTTGGGGGTTAATCTTTCCTCCCTAACAATATCCCTGCTTCTGACGAAGCTGCAGCAACCTCTCCCTATGCTCAGATCGGCAGAAGTAAGATGGTGGTCGGCGTGCACGCCCCTTTATAGCCCCTGTGATGTCGCAGAAAGCAAGCCAATCACTGTCATGCCTTTCTCTAAGATGGTGGGGACCGAGACCTATGTCATCACGCTGCCCACACTCTGCGTCCTCCTTCATTGGCTGAGAAATGGCGCTGAAAGCGTCATACAAAACGCGACTTTGGCACAAAGATCACCAACCTCATGGCCGATCCCACAGTGGGATCGGGTCGGGTTTCACGAAACCTGACTTTGCCGAAAGTCGGAGATTTTTCAATTTGTCCGATCCGTTTCGCTCAACCCTACTATAAACTACTGACAACATGTCTCTAAAGTTCCAAGCAATACATTTTGTATTTATTTTCTAAAAATAAGAAATGGTTGAAATAACAAAAAAATGCATTGCTTTCAGACCTCAAATAATGCAAAGAAAAAAACAAGTTCATAATAATTTAGGAACAACAATACTAATGTTTTAACTCAGGAAGAGTTCAGAAATCAATATTTTGTGGAATTACCATGATTTTTAATCACAGCTTTCATGCGTCTTGGCATGCTTTCTACCAGTCTTTCACACTGCTTTTGGGTGACCTTATGCTACTCCTGGTACAAAAATTTGAGCAGTTCTTTTTTGTTTGATGGCTTGTGACTATCCATCTTACCTTGATTACATTCCAGAGGATTTTAATGGGGATCAGGTCTGGAGATTGGGCCCGGCCCGCTAGCCAATCATAACAGGGATTTGGTGTGGTGGTCCTTCATCCACACCTTGATTGACCTGGCTGTGTCATGGTGCATTGTCCTACTAGAAAAAAACAGTTCTCAGAGTTGGGGAATATTGCTTGAGCTGTAGGAATCAACTGTTTTTCCAGTATAACCTTGTATGCTGCTTGATTCATACGTCCTTCGCAAAGAACAACCTGCCCAATTCCATCCTTTGCTGAAGCATCCCCAGATCATCACCGATCCTACAACAAATTTCACAGTGGGTGCAAAACACTGTGGCTTGTACGCCTCTCCAGGTCTCCATCACACCATTAGATGACCAAAGCTGAAAATTAGACTCATCAGAGAAGATTACCTTACTCCAGTCCTCTATGGTCCAATTCTTATGGTCTTTGGCAAACTTCAGCCTGGCTCTCCTCTGCTACTCATTGATGAAAGGCTTTTTTCTAGCTTTACATGACTTGGGGCCAGTTGAATGAACTGTTCTTGCCGTGCACTTCACCCAAGCTTCCATTTTCCATTCGTTTGGTAGGTCACTTGATGTCATCCTGCGGTTGCTGAGTGACATTCCAAGAAGATGACGGTCATACCGGTCAGTGGAGAGTCGTTTTCGCCCTTTGCCAGTCTGTAGTTTTCTTGTCCCCAATGTCTGCTGCTTGACCTTGTTATAATGGACTGCCATCTTAGAAATTTTAAGGATGGAGGCAACATGACGTTCACTGTGTCCCTCTGCTAGTAAAGCCAGAATTGAGCCCTTCTTTTCCTCATTCAAGGCTTTTCTTTTCAACTCCTTTGGCATGGTTAAAAGTTATTTTTTCATTCCTATTACTTTTTGGATATTGCTAGCACTTGTTTTGCCATCCAGCTTGTCCTGTTACAAGAGTATTGTGAACACCACAGCAGTATTATTTATACTTTCCTTCGTTAAATAAGATTTTGTTCAGGTTATCACCTAATCAGAGGCACATTAAGTAGAATGAGGTGTACTCCTTTTGGAATTCAACTGACACTGGAATGGAATGGCTGTCAGATATGTAGAGAAGCTGATTTTTATAAAAATGTGAAGTGGTCTCTTAATCACTTACAACTCTGGAAAAAATTATCATAGAGTGAAGGATAAATGTGATCCCAAGTGTTATGCAAAATGTTCTCAGCAAAAGTTTAAACTCAATCCACAAAAAAAACAAGTATCCACTCTGATCTGTTATCTGTTAACAGAAATTTAGTGGGCTACCACGTTACTGATAGTACAAAGGCTCTGGAAAAGTGCTATGCCTCCTCACCCCCCAAAATAGATTCAGCAAATTCTGTCCTCACAAATCCAAAAGCCCCCTCCTTTCTTAGCCCTACAGTGTAACTACAGTTAGGTCCATATATATTTGGACACAGACAACATTTTTCTAATTTTGGTTTTAGACATTACCACAATGAATTTTAAACAAAACAATTCAGATGCAGTTGAAGTTCAGACTTTCAGCTTTTATTTGAGGGTATCCACATTAAAATTGGATGAAGATTTTAGGAGTTTCAACTCCTTAACATGTGCCTCCCTGTTTTTAAAGGGACCAAAAGTAATTGGACAGATTAAATAATTTTAAATAAAATGTTCATTTCTAGTACTTGGTTGAAAACCCTTTGTTGGCAATGACTGCCTGAAGTCTTGAACTCATGGACATCACCAGACGCTGTGTTTCCTCCTTTTTGATGCTCTGCCAGGCCTTCACTGCGGTGGTTTTCAGTTGCTGTTTGTTTGTGGGCCTTACTGTCTGAAGTTTAGTCTTTAACAAGTGAAATGCATGCTCAATTGGGTTGAGATCAGGTGACTGACGTGGCCATTCAAGAATATTCCACTTCTTTGCTTTAATGAACTCCTGGGTTGCTTTGGCTTTATGTTTTGGGTCATTGTCCATCTGTAGTATGAAACGACGACCAATCAGTTTGGCTGCATTTGGCTGGATCTGAGCACACAGTATGGCTCTGAATACCTCAGAATTCATTCGGCTGCTTCTGTCCTGTGTCACATCATCAATAAACACTAGTGACCCAGTGCCACTGGCAGCCATGCATGCCCAAGCCATCACACTGCCTCCGCCGTGTTTTACAGATGATGTGGTATGCTTTGGATCATGAGCTGCACCACGCCTTCGCCATACTTTTCTCTTTCCATCATTCTGGTAGAGGATGATCTTGGTTTCATCTGTCCAAAGAATGTTCTTCCAGAACTGTGCTGGCTTTTTTAGTTGTTTTTTTTAGCAAAGTCCAGTCTAGCCTTTTTATCCTTGATGCTTATGAGTGGCTTGCACCGTGCAGTGAACCCTGTGTATTTACTTTCATGCAGTCTTCTCTTTTTGGTAGATTTGGATATTGATACGCCGACCTCCTGGAGAGTGTTGTTCACTTGGTTGGCTGTTGTGAAGGGGTTTCTCTTCACCATGGAGATTATTCTGCGATCATCCCCCACTGTTGTCTTACGTGGGCGCTCAGGTCTTTTTGCATTGATGAGTTCACCAGTGCTTTCTTTCTTTCTCAGGATGCACCAAACTGTAGATTTTGCCACTCCTAATATTGTAGCAATTTCTCGGATGTTTTTTTTTTCTGTTTTCGCAGCTTAAGGATGGCTTGTTTCACCTGCATGGAGAGCTCCTTTGACCGCATGTTTACTTCACAGCAAAACCTTCCAAATGCAAACACCACACCTCAAATCAACTCCAGGCCTTTTATCTGCTTAATTTAGAATGACATAACGAAGGGATTGCCCACAACTGTCCATGAAATAACCTTGGAGTCAATTGTCCAATTACTTTTGGTCCCTTTAAAAACAGGGTGGCACTTGTTAAGGAGCTGAAACTCCTAAACCCTTCATCCAATTTTAATGTGGATACCCTCAAATGAAAGCTGAAAGTCTGAACTTCAACTGCATCTGAATTGTTTTGCTTAAAATTCATTGTGGTAATGTCTATAACCAAAATTAGAAAAATGTCGTCTCTGTCCAAATATATATGGACCTAACTGTAAACCACATTTAGCATCCACATATTTAGCATTTCTGTAGCGATGACAGCACAACTAATTTACTGGTGCATTTGAGTCACCCGCCAGGTCCATGGGGTACTCGGTACCGGGTCTGGTGTTCACAGGGGGATGTCACGGTGGCTGCAACCCGGTCCGTGGCCCTGGGTGCCCATGTAAAAGGGAAAGTTCTCTAAAGGGAATAAAGTTTATGTTCATGATGCTACCTATATTAGGGTAACTGTCCCTATATAAATCAAGGGAAATAAAGAGCTGAAGAAATATGCCCTATTAAGAGATTAAAGCAGTTATCAAATGCAAATCCATCTGGTATGGATAAGAGGGAGGGGGATACTACGCAGTCGGATAGCCATTTGGAGGTAAGGTGCCATGTGCAGCCTGGGGAGCAAGTGAACCACGCATTTCGACACACTCAAGTTTCTTCCTCAGGGGTCTTGTTAGGTATGTGGTAAGCACGCATCTTTTATTTGCTCCCAAGTAAATCTAAATAATCATTACTAGCTGTGAATAGACAGGCACTGCATATCAGTCCATGTCATATCAGACTTTATGTACTGATGACTTTCACATGACCCTAGTGTAGCTAGATAGAGTCCAGTGTGGATGTAAAATTTACCTTCCAGATTTTTTTTGGGGAGGGGCACAACTTAGGTTCTCAGACAAAGGCGGCAGGGCACATGTCCTACAAGTGTGTTGTGCACTGCTTCTATAGTGCCCATGCACAAGTATAGCATTCATTGCATGCATTGTAATACATGCCTAGCCCTTCCGGTTTAAAGTGGGGACCTTTGGTCAGTCTATCACACCTGGGTATGGTTCACGTTTAACTATGTACTTGACTTATGATATCCATTTTTACTATGTTATTGTTTGATGAAATAAACTTTGTACATTTAGCAAACTCCATGTCCTCCTTCTTATGCAATTGTAGTATGAGTAGTTCTAAATTGATGGATATTTTTATCCTACTGGTATCTCTCTAATGATATAGAGTCCAGTGTGGCTGTAAAATTTACCTTCCAGATTTTTTTTGGGGAGGGGCACAACTGAGGGTCTCAGACAAAGGCGGCAGGGCACATGTCCTACAAGTGTGTTGTGCACTGCTTCTATAGTGCCCATGCACAAGTATAGCATTCAAATAACATTATTTCAAGTAGGTAAATGTGAAAAGCTTGCTGTTTCCCACATTGTAGCTAGCTAGATAGGTGGTTGCATATCAGTCAGACACTGTAGGTAGCTAGTATCCAGTGTGGCTATTAAATTTAGATTCCAGCACTTTTTTTCTTTTTTGGCCATACTGAGGTGCACAAACAAATCCAGCAGGGCACGTGTTGTGCACTGCTTCTATTGTGATCGATGCATGAGTATAGCATTCTAATTCACATGTAGCTAGTGAATAAATATTAAAAAGCCTGTTGTATACCACCTTGTAATTTAGTGCTGTGGTGAAATAAACTGTCTGAAAACTTAAGGCACATTAACAAAAAGTTATAATTTTTTCTGTTGCTAAAAGTGAAACAGCCTCCTGTATCCTACATAGTAATTTTGTGGCGATGATATGAACCTGTCTGCAGACCTAAGGCACATTAAAAAAAAAAAATTATAATTTTTCAGTTGCAAAAAGTTAGACAACCCACTGTATCACACTTCGTCATTTGATTGGGTTGAAATTAAGCTGTAGAGGCGTGATCCAGAGGCCACAAAATATTCTTCAGTTATTAACGTCTTACAGTAAGCAACCAGAGTTTAAAAATAGTCTGTAGCATCTACTGTGTTCTAGAGGCCAGATCCTTGGTGTTAGGGTTGGCGGAACGCACCAAATAAAAATAATAGCAATAAGGTGCGTTCGCAATCCGGGGTCCACTGTGCAGAGATGGTAACTGCTGCTCAGCAATGGCGGACACAAAATGGCTTTATCGCAGGTTAACCGTCACCCGGAGAGTACTGCGGCGAGCTCTGTTACTCCACAGAGTCGCAGCCCCTAGGATGCGGGGGTTATAGTATGACTGGACCCACTGTGCACACGGCTTAGCACTGGCGATGCCACTAGCTGGCGCTGACTCTGACTCCAATCACCCTAGTACTCATGCAACAACCAGCAGGTAGGGGATCAATCGGAGCTTTCACCAGAGTCATTCACACATACACACACACTTGTCATGGTCTATACTAGCGCACGGCCGTGCGGCCGTGAGATCCTTTCATAGCTGCAGTCTTCCAGGAGTTTGCTAATGGACCAATCCAAGCTGCTTGAGGACCTGGGCATGTGACCTCCGACCACCAATGAGTGATCGTCCGCTCCTGAGTGCCGGGTATTGACGTGCGAGACTCATCCGAGTTTCTCGAATGTGAGTATGAGCCCTGAGCAAGATGCTGGGACTGACCTCTCTACTGAGCAGGATCTTCTGTGGCTGAGAAAGAATGGGAGACTGCAGAAGACATGGCTTGAGATTCCCCCTGTGCAGAGGTGGGATCTTGATGCCTAACGCTTGGTCCCCCAAAAAATCAAAAAATCCTTCTGTTATTAAAGTCATACAGTAAGGGACCTGAGTTTAAAAACAGTTTGTAGCATCTAGTGTGTTATCGAGGCCTGATACATAGGCCACAAACAAATTCTTCTGTTATTAACATCGTACAGTAAGGGACCTGACTTGAAAAGTAGTTTGGAGCATCTAGTGTGTTATAGATGCCTGATGCATAGGCCACAAAGAAATTCTCCTGTTATTAACGTCCTACAGTAAGAGACCAGAGTTTAAAAATAGTTTGTAGCGTCTATTGTGTTCTAGAGACCTGATTGTTTTTTTTTTTTTTAAATACTTTTGTTATTAACGTCATACAGTAAGGGACCTGACTTGAAAAATAGTTTTTAGCATCTAGTGTGTTATAGAGGCCTGATCCTTGGTCTAAAGAAAAAATATTTTTTTCTGTGACTAACACGATACAGCACACCATATTTCAACTTTGAATTTACTGTCGCTGAAATTCAGCTTCTTGCAGAGGTGGAGCAGAGTTTAAAATCTAAGTTTTGGTTGTTAACCCCTTAAGCCCCGAGGGTGGTTTGCACGTTAATGACCGGGCCAATTTTTACAATTCTGACCACTGTCCCTTTATGAGGTTATAACTCTGGAACGCTTCAACGGATCTTGGCGATTCTGACATTGTTTTCTCGTGACATATTGTACTTCATGATAGTGGTAAAATTTCTTCGATATAACTTGAGTTTATTTGTGAAAAAAATGAATATTTGGCAAAAATTTTGAAAATTTCGCAATTTTCCAACTTTTAATTTTTATGCCCTTAAATCACAGACATATGTCATGCAAAATACTTAATAAGTAACATTTCCCACATGTCTACTTTACATCAGCACAATTTTGGAACCAAAATTTTTTTTTGTGACGGAGTTATAAGGGTTAAAAGTTGACCAGCAATTTCTCATTTTTACAACACCATTTTTTTTTAGGGACCACATCTCATTTGAAGTCATTTTGACGGGTCTATATGATAGAAAATACCCAAGTGTGACACCATTCTAAAAACTGCACCCCTCAAGGTACTCAAAACCAATTTCAAGAAGTTTATTAACCCTTCAGGTGTTTCACAGGAATTTTTGGAATGTTTAAATAAAAATGAACATTTAACTTTTTTTCACACAAAATTTATTTCAGATCCAATTTGTTTTATTTTACCAAGGGTAACAGGAGAAAATAGACCCCCCAATTTGTTGTACAATTTGTCCTGAGTACGCTGATACCCCATATGTGGGGGTAATCCACTGTTTGGGCGCATGGCAGAGCTCGGAAGGAAAGGAGCGCCATTTGACTTTTCAATGCAAAATTGACTGGAATTGAGATGGGACGCCAAGTTGCATTTGGAGAGCCCCTGATGTGCCTAAACATTGAAACCCCCTACAAGTGACACCATTTTGGAAAGTAGACCCCCTAAGGAACTTATCTAGATGTGTGGTGAGCACTTTGACCCAACAAGTGCTTCACAGAAGTTTATAATGCAGAGCGGTAAAAATAAAAAATCATATTTTTTCACAAAAATGATCTTTTCGCCCCCAATTTTTTATTTTCCCAAGAGTAAGAGAAGAAATTGGACCTCAAAAATTGTTGTGCAATTTGTCCTGAGTACGCTGATACCCCATATGTGGGTGTAAACCATTGTTTGGGCGCAGGGCAGAGCTCGGAAGGGAAGGAGCGCCATTTGACTTTTCAATGCAAAATTGACTGGAATTGAGATGGGACGCCATGTTGCATTTGGAGAGCCCCTGATGTGCTTAAACATTGAAACCCCCCACAAGTGACACCATTTTGGAAAGTAGACCCCCTAAGGAACTTATCTAGATGTGTGGTGAGCACTTTGACCCAACAAGTGCTTCACAGAAGTTTATAATGCAGAGCCGTAAAAATAAAAAAATCATATTTTTTCACAAAAATGATCTTTTCGCCCCTATGTTTTTATTTCCCCAAGGGTAAGAGAAGAAATTAGACCACAAAAGTTGTTGTGCAATTTGTCCTGAGTACGACGATACCCCATATGTGGGGGTAAACCACTGTTTGGGCGCATAGAAGAGCTCGGAAGGGAAGGAGCGCTATTTTACTTTTCAATGCAAAATTGACTGGAATTAAGATGGGATGCCATGTTGCGTTTGCAGAGCCCCTGATGTGCCTAAACATTGAAACCCCCCACAAGTGACACCATTTTGGAAAGTAGACCCCCTAAGGAACTTATCTAGATGTGTGGTGAGCACTGTGACCCAACAAGTGCTTCACAGAAGTTTATAATGCAGAGCCGTAAAAATAAAAATTCTTTTTTTTTCACAAAAATGATTTTTAGCCCCCAGTTTTGTATTTTCACAAGGGTATCAGGATAAATTGGACCTCAAAAGTTGTTGTCCAATTTGTCCTGAGTATGCTGATACCCCATATGTGGGGGGGAACCACTGTTTGGGCGCATGACAGAGCTCAGAAGGGAAGGAGCGCCATTTGGAATGCAGACTTAAATGGATTGGTCTGCAGGCGTCACGTTGCATTTGCAGAGCCCCTGATGTACCCAAACAGTACAAACCCCCCACAAGTGACCCCATATTGGAAACTAGACCCCCCAAGGAACTTATCTAGATGTGTTGTGAGAACTTTGAACCCCCAAGTGTTTCACTACAGTTTATAACGCAGAGCCGTGAAAATAAAAATTCTTTTTTTTTTTCACAAAAATGATTTTTTAGCCCCCAGTTTTGTATTTTTACAAGGGTATCAGGATAAATTGGACCCCAAAAGTTGTTGTCCAATTTGTCCTGAGTATGCTGATACCCCATATGTGGGGGGGAACCACTGTTTGGGCGCATGACAGAGCTCGGAAGGGAAGGAACGCCATTTGGAATGCAGACTTAAATGGATTGGTCTGCAGGCGTCACGTTGCATTTGCAGAGCCCCTGATGTACCCAAATAGTACAAACCCCCCACAAGTGACCCCATATCGGAAACTAGACCCCCCAAGGAACTTATCTAGATGTGTTGTGAGAACTTTGAACCCCCAAGTGTTTCACTACAGTTTACAACGCAGAGCCGTGAAAATAAAAAATCCTTTTTTTCCCACAAAACTTATTTTTTGGCCTCCAGTTTTGTATTTTTCCAAGGGTAGCAGGAGAAATTGGACCCCAAAAGTTGTTGTACAATTTGTCCTGAGTACGCTGATACCCCATATGTGGGGGTAAACCACTGTTTGGGCGCATGGGAGAGCTCGGAAAGGAAGTAGCACCGTTTGACTTTTCAATGCAAAATTGACAGGAATTGAGATGGGACGCCATGTTGCGTTTGGAGAGCCACTGATGTGCCTAAACATTGAAACCCCCCACAAGTGACACCATTTTGGAAAGTAGACCCCCTAAGGAACTTATCTAGATGTGTTTTGAGCGCTTTGACCCACCAAGGGCTTCACAGAAGTTAATAATGCAGAGCCGTAAAAATAAAACAAAAATTTTTTCCCACAAAAATTATTTTTTAGCCCCCAGTTTTGTATTTTCCCGAGGGTAACAGGAGAAATTGGACCCCAAATGTTGTTGTCCAATTTGTCCTGAGTGCGCTGATACCCCATATGTGGGGGGGAACCACCGTTTGGACGCATGGAAGGGCTCGGAAGTGAAGGAGCGCCATTTGGAATGCAGACTTAGATGGAATGGTCTGCAGGCGTCACATTGCGTTTGCAGAGCCCCTAATGTATCTAAACAGTAGAAACCCCCCACAAGTGACACCATGTTGGAAAGTAGACCGCCTAAGGAACTTATCTAGATGTTTGGTGAGCGCTTTGACCCACCAAGGGCTTCACAGAAGTTTATAATGCAGAGCCGTAAAAATAAAACTAAAAATTTTTCCCACATAAAATATTTTTCAGCCCCCGGTTTTGTATTTTCCCGAGGGTAACAGGAGAAATTGGACCCCAAAAGTTGTTGTCCAATTTGTCCTGAGTGCGCTGATACCACATATGTGGGGGGAACCACCGTTTGGATGCATGGGAGGGCTCGGAAGGGAAGGAGCGCCATTTGGAATGCAGACTTAGATGGAATGGTCTGCAGGCGTCACATTGCGTTTGCAGAGCCCCTAATGTACCTAAACAGTAGAAGCCCCACACAAGTGACCCTATTTTGGAAACTAGACCCCCCAAGGAACTTATCTAGATGTGTTGTAAGAACTTTGAACCCCCAAGTGTTTCACTACAGTTTATAACGCAGAGCCGTGAAAATAAAAAATCTTTGTTTTTCCCACAAAAATTATTTTTTAGCCCCCAGTTTTGTATTTTCCCAGGGGTAACAGGAGAAATTGGACCCCAAAGGTTGTTGTTCTATTTGTCCTGAGTACGCTGATACCCCATATGTTGGGGTAAACCCCTGTTTGGGCACACGGGAGAGCTCGGAAGGGAAGGAGCACTGTTTTACTTTTTCAACGCAGAATTGGCTGGAATTGAGATCGGACGCCATGTTGCGTTTGGAGAGCCCCTGATGTGCCGAAACAGTGGAAACCCCCCAATTATAACTGAAACCCTAATCCAAACACACCCCTAACCCTAATCCCAACAGTAACCCTAACCACACCTCTAACCCTGACACACCCCTAACCCTAATCCCAACCCTATTCCCAACCGTAAATGTAATCCAAACCCTAACCCTAACTTTAGCCCCAACCCTAACTGTAGCCTTAACCCTAGCCCCAACCCTAGCCCTAATGGGAAAATGGAAATAAATACTTTTTTTTTATTTTTCCCTAACTAAGGGGGTGATGAAGGGGGGTTTGATTTACTTTTATAGCGAGTTTTTTAGCGGATTTTTATGATTGGCAGCCGTCACACACTGAAAGACGCTTTTTATTGCAAAAAATATTTTTTGCGTTACCATATTTTGAGAGCTATAATTTTTCCATATTTGAGTCCACAGAGTCATGTGAGATCTTGTTTTTTGCGGGACGAGTTGACGTTTTTATTGGTAACATTTTTGGGCACGTCACATTTTTTGATCGCTTTTTATTCCGATTTTTGTGAGGCAGAATGACCAAAAACCAGCTATTCATGAATTTCTTTTGGGGGAGGCGTTTATACCGTTCCGCGTTTGGTAAAATTGATAAAGCAGTTTTATTCTTCGGGTCAGTACGCTTACAGCGATACCGCATTTATCTCATTTTTTTATGTTTTGGCGCTTTTATACGATAAAAACTATTTTATTGAAAAAATAATTATTTTTGCATCGCTTAATTCTCAGGACTATAACTTTTTTATTTTTTTGCTGATCATGCTGTATGGCGGCTCGTTATTTGCGGGACAAGATGACGCTTTCAGCGGTACCATGGTCATTTATATCAGTCTTTTTGATCGCGTGTTATTCCACTTTTTGTTCGGCGGTATGATAATAAACCGTTGTTTTTTGCCTCGTTTTTTTTTTTTTTTTCTTACGGTGTTTACTGAAGGGGTTAACTAGTGGGCCAGTTTTATAGGTCGGGTCGTTACGGACGCGGCGATACTAAATATGTGTACTTTTATTGTTTTTTTTTATATATTTAGATAAAGAAATGTATTTATGGGAATAATATTTATTTTTTTTTTTTCATTATTTTGGAATATTTTTTTTTATTTTTTTTTTACACATTTGGAAATTTTTTTTTAAACTTTTTTACTTTGCCCCAGGGGGGGACAATACAGATCGGTGATCTGTCAGTTTGCATAGCACTCTGACAGATCACCGATCTGAGAGAAGTGCAGGCTGCTTCACAGTGCCTGCTCTGAGCAGGCGTCTGTGAAGCCACCTCCCTCCCTGCAGGACCCGGATCCGCGGCCATCTTGGATCCGGGTCTGGAGCAGGCAGGGAGGGAGGTAAGACCCTCGCAGCAAAGCGATCACATCGCGTTGCTGCGGGGGGCTCAGGGAAGCCCGCAGGGAGCCCCCTCCCTGCGCGATGCTTCCCTGCACCGCCGGCACATCGCGATCATGTTTGATCGCGGTGTGCCGGGGGTTAATGTGCCGGGGGCGGTCCGTGACCGCTCCTGGCACATAGTGCCGGATGTCAGCTGCGATATGCAGCTGACACCCGGCCGCGATCGGCCGCGCTCCCCCCGTGAGCGCGGCCGATCGCGTATGACGTACTATCCCGTCACCAGGAATTAAGTCCCAGGTCACCTTGACGGGATAGTACGTCATACGGGATTAAGGGGTTAATACTGTGCTTCTACCACACTATCTGAGCAACATGACTTGGAAAAAACGAGGCCGTAGTGGTAGGGGGATTAGGCTTTGTGTTCAAGGTGTACGTGGGGTAGGTGGTAATGTTGGTGAAAGCACTAGAAAGAGCATGAACTTGAGTGCATGGCAAGTGCAGCTTCAAGTGGCCTCTCCTCCTTCTCCTCCACCTCAACATCACACCCAGTACAGTCCACAGATGTGGCACCAAAATTCCCCTTTCTTCCTCCCACGTCCCAGCTATCCAAACTTTCAACTGACTGCACAGAACCACAGATGGGTGATTCTGAAGAGCTGTTCACACATTCTATGCCATGTTCATCAGAAGTGTACTCAAAAGCTTTGCAGAGTCAAGATGAGGAAATCTGCACCGATGCCCAAAAATGTTTTAGTTTGAATCTGGGGCAGGAAGAAGTATGGTCCCAACAGCATCCTGACCCTTGTCATCAGATGTTAACCCTTGGGGGGGAAGTGATCCTGATGAGACTCAGATATCTGAGGCTCTCATGGACTGTACTGTGCTGTCAGGGCAACTTATTTTAGACCAGCTCATGCACCAGCACAACAGAGTCCAAGTCTTACATGTGGTGAACGAATGGAGAGAATGGTGCAGGAGTATCTAGAACTAACTGGTTTTTACAAATGTGCTGGTAATCATTGCAATGTGTGCATTTACGCACCTGATAAAACTAAATCTATTTTTTTTTTTCGGGTTTTTCACAGAAGATTATGTCTTTCATGAATTGTTATACACAATATATAATTTACTGCATCTGTTGTTTGTCGTGCAAAATGCAACATGTTGGTTGTACTACACGAAAAATCAAGAAACGCATAGCTGAAGATTTAGCCAATATTCAAAACAAAATTGCGGCTTACTCCGGTGCCCACAAAACACTTTGTGAATTTACAGCAAGGAGACGTCATGCATTTTGCTTTTTATGCATTTGAAAAGATTTTTAATCCTATTCGGGGTGGAAACAAACAGAAACTATTGACTTCAAGGGAGGCATTCTGGATTCTAAAGTTGGACACGAGATATCCGATGGGCATGAACTCAAGAAATTATTTATTTTATATTTATTGATATGTTCTTTTTTTTTTGTCCTTTGCTGCTGTGTTTGCATCCACACCTTGTGCATATGTAATTAATCATTTGTCATCTCTGATTGGTTGTTCATTGATATTTATTCTGGCTGTGATTTTAATTGTATATCCTATGACTAAGGGTGCTGCATGCACCTGAAACGCGTAAGGCTTTTTCAGGTTTTTATAGGGCTTGTTATGCCTGAACAAAGTTTTTTTCAATTTTTCATCAGTGATGTGCTGCTATCCTCTCATTTTTCCTGTTTGGCTGTGCTCACTAGCCTTACGAGCACACACCTGCCTTCTGATTTGGCTCTACCCATTTGGTGTTGCATGTGGATCCCGTTGAAGCTCCAATACCTCCTGCTCCTATCTAGAACTAAATATGAATACCATCAGGGAGGGTTTGGACCCTTTCACATTTTGGTCTTCCAAAATGGAGGAGTGGCCTTAGCTCGCCTCACATGTGTAACACCCCAGGTAACCGGTTGCTAAAGTGATGTTGCCTTCCTTTCGGGGAGGGTGATATCACACTTGGAGGCAAGGAGAATTCTCTTTACCAGGTAAGGCACTCACATTCAACACAATCTGAATCCAGGCCAGAAGGGGAAGCTCAGGGCCCGGATTCAGGGGAGCTTCCCTTAGCTATAGGCTTCCTGGTCTGGAGGAGGAGTTAGAGGAGAGATGGGAGGAGAAGGAAGTCTGGAACAGACAGAGGGGCAGAGCAGCCATATGGGAGCTGCGACTCTTGGAAAGAGTGAGAATTTAAAGGAGTTGAATAGTGGAGGAGCTTAGCGGAAAGGAGCACAGAGGAGGAAGAGGCTCAACAGGGGAACAGCAGAAGGACACCCCCAGAGCCAGAGCGCAGAAACCGGGTAGCGGGAGCCCGAGGTCGTGTTGCTCTCCAGGACGTGCGACAGAACCAGAGGGCATAGGACTGTATGTCTATTGCCCGCATCAAGTCTGAGGTGAAGCAGTAACCTGAGAGCCCGAGCCGTGATAGAGACCCTATAAACCGTCTCGCACTGTCTATCGTACAGACATCTGTCTTAAGACAGGAGAGAGGGGACTTTGCAACCAAGCTTCAAGCGGCAGGGACCTCGCCAACTAAAGTAGCGCAAGTAGGAAAGGCTTATGGACCTCACCTGGGAGAGGGATCTCCTATTGCCTCCAAGCCGGACGGACCACAGCTACCCTGCACTTGGTACCCTGGACTGAGGACTGCTACCATCAGTAAACCAGGTAAAGACTGGAAACCTGTGTCCTCATTCTTTGCCATACCATCCACCACACCATCGGTGCCCTACACCTGGGAAGCCCTGGAGACCCCGCTTCACCTGTGGGAAGCGTCACCATCTTGTTGCATACCATCACCCCAGAGGACCCCTTTAAGCAGCTTCGGCCCCCACTGACCAAACACCACAGATGCAGTAACGAACAATAAACTTTATTCATAAAACCCCTAAAAGACATTCCCCTTAAATTGGGCGTCCAGGGCCATGGACCGGGTCGCAGCCACCGTGACATTCCCTTTAACCCTTTCACGACATGCGCCGTACATGTACAGCGCATGCTGTGAATCCCCCTTTGCTGTGGGCTCCGGCGCTGAGCCCACATCAAAGTCGCGACATGTCAGCTGTTTTGTACAGCTGACATGTGCGCGCAATAGCGGCGGGTGAAATCGCTATTCACCCGCCGCTATTAACCTGTTAAATGCCGCTGTGAAACGCAGACAGCGGCATTTAACTAAAGCTTCCGGCCGGGCGGCCGGAAATGACGTCATCGCCGACCCCTGTCACATGATCGGGGGTCGGCGATGTGTCAGGACAGTAACCATAGAGGTCCTTGAGACCCCTGTGGTCGGCGCTCACAGCACACCTGCATTTCAGCTACATAGCAGCGATCTGATGATCGCTGCTATGTAGCTGAGCCAATCGAGTTGTGCCAGCTTCTTCAGCATGGCACAGGTAAAAAAAAAATGTTTTTAAAAATATGAAAAAAAACGTAAAAAACATAAAAGTTTAAATCACCCCCCTTTCGCCCCATCCTAAATAAAACAATAACAAAAAAATCAAACCTACACGTATTTGGTATCGCCGCGTTCAGAATCGCCCGATCCATCAATAAAAAAAAGCATTAACCTGATCGCTAAACAGCGTAGCGAGAAAAAAATTAAAAACTCCAGAATTACGTTTTTTTGGTCGCCGTGACATTGCATTAAAATGCAATAACGGGCGATCAAAAGAACGTATCTGCACAAAAGTGATATTGTTAAAAACGTCAGCTCGGCATGCAAAAAATAAGCCCTCACCCGACCCCAGATCACGAAAAATGGAGACGCTTCGGGTATCGGAAAATGGCATTTTTTTTTTTTTTTTTTAGCAAAGTTTAGAATTTTTTTTCACCACTTGGATAAAAAATAACCTAGACATATTAGGTGTCTATGAACTCCTAATGACCTATAGAATCACAATGGCAGGTCAGTTTTAGCATTTAGTGAACCTAGCAAAAAAAGCCAAGCAAAAAACAAGTGTGGGATTGCACTTTTTTGCAATTTCACCGCACTTGGAATTTTTTCCCCGTTATCTAGTAAAAGACATGGTAAATCCAATGGTGGTGTTCAAAAGTACAACTCGTCCTGCAAAAAATAAGCCCTCACATGGCCATATTGACGGAAAAATAAAAAAGTTATGGCTCTGGGAAGGAGGGGAGTGAAAAACGAAAAAGCAAAAATGAAAAAGGGCCGTGACTTGAAGGGGTTAAGAGCGCCCGGACCCGGTGCCGAGTACCCCACAGCCCCGGTGGGCGACTCACATGCCTTGGAGGTTTTGGCCGGGATCACACATACGCGAGATGCGGCCAAGTCTCGCAGGTGAAAACCCAGCTCTGGCGCCGGCACTCCGGAGCTGAGCGTGCAGCCGCACAGCAATACATGGAGCTGCACACTCTGCTCCGGAGTGCCGGCGCCAGAGCTGGGTTTTCACCTGCGAGACTCGGCCGTATCTCGCGTATGTGTGATCCCGGCCTTAATTGTGCCTGGCAGCCAGCGTTCTCTCAGAACGTGTCTTCAGCGCTGCTGGTGTCTTGATGGATAAGCGAATATGGCTGTCCCCTGAAAGTGTTGTCCACCTAGCTTTCATTGAGATGAACAAGTCATGGATCTCCAAGGAATTTTGCACCCCAATCGCAGACTGTACAGACGAGGTGATATGGCATTTTTTAGTGTGATGCATTAATGTCACATAACTGCACTCTGTGATATCTTTAGTGTCGTTTCTGTGGCTGCTGCTGCTGCTGACGTTAAACACAAATTTGTGTAAATGTGAACAGTCATGGTTGGTCTACATCTGCTGTGAGCTGTAGTGGAAGACGTGTCGGTACCAATTACACTATTTCTATTCTCGTGAAAGTTATTCCACTTCGGTGGTGTCAGGCCCTCATTTTTTAAAATGTGAACACTCCAAGTTGGGTGTCCATCTGCTGGATAGGGTGTAGTGAAAGACCTGTCAGTCCCTATTCTACTATTTCTACTGTGGTGAAATTGATGCCACTTTGGTGGTGTCTGCCAATAATTTTTGGAAATGTGAACACTCCTTGTTGAATGTCCATCTGCTGGACTGTGTGTAGTGAACAACCTGTCGGTCCCAGTTATACTATTTCCACTGTGGTGAATTGGATGCCACTTTGATGATATCTGCAAATATTTTTTGGAAATGTGAACACTCATGGTTGAGTGTACATCTGCTGGGTTGGGTGTAGAGAAAGACCTGTTGGTCCCTATTCTACTATTTCTACTGTGGTGAAATTGATGCCACTTTGGTGGTGTCTGCCAATAAGTTTTGGAAATGTGAACACTCCTTGTTGAGTGTTCATCTGCTGGACTGGGTGTAGTGAAAGACCTGTTGATCCCTATTAGACTATTTCTACTGTGGTGAAATTGATGCC